>NC_072456.1:24529181-24534144 GCF_027596085.1 Anoplopoma fimbria
GAGAGAGAGAGAGAGAGAGAGAGAGAGAGAGAGAGAGAGAGAGAGAGAGAGAGAGTGTGAGAGAGAGAGAGAGACATAGAGAGAGAGATGGAGAGAGAGAGAGATGGGAGAGATAGAGAGAGGGAGAGAGAGAGAGGGAGAGAGAGAGAAAGACAGAGAGCGATAGAGAGAGAGACAGAGAGGAAGAGAGAGAGGGGAGAGGGAGTGTGTGAGAGAGAGACATAGAGAGAGAGAGAGAGAGAGTGTGATAGAGAGAGAGAGAGAGAGTGTGATAGAGAGACATAGATCACCAGGACGCAGCGGAGAGTCGGAGCTTCAGTAGGGTCTGAGCTCCGGAGAGGAAACACGTCTCTCTCCATCACGCGTCTTGTGTGCGGAACCACACACACACACACACACACACACACACACACACACACACACACACACACACACACACACACACACACAGGATTATCAGTCCTTCTCCATCCAGGATTCTTCTTCTATTCTAATTTTTTTTTCTTTAATTCTTATTTTTTGGGGTCATGGCGTTTGTTTGGAAACTAAAATAAACAAAGATGAGTCACCGACACCATCCACGTGCTCTCTGTGGTCTTCACATGCGGGACAAGGTCCGGTAAGCTGCGCAATCCTCTCCTCCACCTCCTCCATCACCTCCTCCATCACCTTCTGGAGGCTCTCCGTGCGTAATTACGCGTCTGGATGACTGACCGATAGACAGACAGAGAGAGAGAGAAGAGAGAGGCTGGATACAAACAGCAGCCAGGCTTCCAGGCAGAGACAGCCAGACCTCCTCCACCTCCTCCATCACCTCCTCCATGCAGGATGCCCGGAGAGCGCCGGGGAGTCCTGGTCCAGCTCAGCCCGAGTCCATGACGCGCTGGGCGGCCTCGTCATGCGTCTCCTGCCCGAGCCAAGTGCTCAGTCCCTCCGGCTCCTGTTCCTCTTTGTCTTCGTGATGGGGGTGACCCCGTCCCCGGCTCTCACTGCAGGCTGCCCGGACAGGTGTGTGTGCGACGACCAGCTGGTGGTCCAGTGCGCCGGGCAGGAGCTCACCTTGTTCCCCAACGACCTGCCTCCTGGCCACCAGGCAGCTCATCATCTCCAACAACCGCATCGGAGACCTTCCTGCTCTGCAGCTCAACTACCTGTCCGACCTGGTGTACCTGGACTGCAGCAACAACTCCTTGACTGAGATCTCAGAGTCCACCTTGGGAATCTGAGGAAGCTGGCCTACCTGGACCTGTCCTTCAACACCCTGCTGCAGATAGAGGACCGGACCTTCGGGCCTCTGGCGTCCCTGGTGATGCTGCGGCTGACGGACAACCCTGGCCTCGGGGAGGTCCACCCGGACGCCTTCTCGGAGAACATGGCTCTGCAGGTTCTGGATGTGAGCAGGAACAACCTGACGGCTCTGAACATCAGCAGCCTGATCGCCCTGCCGGCCCTGCGGTCTCTGGGGCTCAGTGGGAACCCGTGGAGCTGCGACTGTGACACTGAGGACCTCTGTCTGTGGGTGCAGATAGAGGGCTTCAAGTTCCAAGGTGAGGATGGAGGAAGACACACACACACACACACACACACACACACACACACACACACACACACACACACACACACACACACACACACACACACACACACACACACACACACACACACACACTTAGCTGTCATAAAATAAGATGATATACAGTACCAGTCAAAAGTTTGGACACACCTTCTCATTCAATGGTTTTTTCTTTATTTTTATTTTTTTCTACATTGTAGATTAATATTGAAGACATCCAAACTATGAAGGAACACATATGGAATTAAGATCATAAGATAAGATCATAAGATAATCCTTTATTAGTCCCGCAGCGGGGACATTTACTAAATTTAGTGCAAACAAGAGACATAGTAGAATGATTAAATAATATAAGGGGAATACATTTACAGGATTACAGCAGCATAGATTTAGTGCAAACAAGGTACATAGTAGATAAAAGAAAACAGGTATTTTAAATACAGTACTAGTCAAAAGTTTGGACACACCTTCTCATTCAATAGTTTTTCTTTATTTTTATTACATTGTAGATTAATATTGAAGACATCAAACTATGAAGGAACACATATGGAATTATGTGGTAAACAAACAAATGCTCAACAAACCAGAATATGTTTTATATTTTACATTCTTCAAAGTAGTTGAATGAGGAATCTAAAATATAAAACACATGTTTCACATGTTAAATTGTTTTTTTAAATGATTTACAGCACCAGTCAAAAGTTTGGACACACCTTCTCATTCAACTGCTTTGAAGAATGTTTATGGTTTTGGTTGTGGTATTTCTTTTAAACACATTAAATCCATACTCTACTTATATGTATCTTTATTATCTGCAGTACGCCTTTATGACTTCCTGACAACCTCAGAGAGGAAAGACAAGTCTTATTGGGCTATATGTATTGACAGAAGAATAAATGCAATAACCTCCCAAAATACTATTTTATTTCATGAAATCCAGTGAATAAAACACTTGTTAACTGTGATCAATTCCTATTTACTGAATTCTGTATAAATCAATTCTACATACAGTACCAGTCAAAAGTTTGGACACACCTTCTCATTCAACTACTTTGAAGAATGTAAAATATAAAACATATTCTGGTTTGTTGAGCATTTGTTTGTTTACCACATAATTCCATATGTGTTCCTTCATAGTTTGGATGTCTTCAATATTAATCTACAATGTAGAAAAAAATAAAGAAAAACTATTGAATGAGAAGGTGTGTCCAAACTTTTGACTGGTACTGTATGTTATAGTGCAAACAAGAGACATAGTAAAAGGAAAACAAGATAAAAAAAAAACAAGTATTATAAATAAGCAATAAAAACAGTAAAGAATCCACAATAACTGAAGTTTTATATATACAGACAGAAAACCATTATAACTATAATTGTAGGCTATGATTGAAAATGTGTGGTGTTTATTTTGCATTTAGTAATTTATTTGATGTCACACAAAAAAACGTTATGTTCACATGTTAAATAGTTTTTTTAAATGATATACAGTACCAGTCTAAAGTCTGGACACACCTTCTCATTCAACTACTTTGAAGAATGTAAAATATAAAACATATTCTGGTTTGTTGAGCATTTGTTTGTTTACCACATAATTCCATATGTGTTCCTTCATAGTTTGGATGTCTTCAATATTAATCTACAATGTAGAAAAAAATAAAAATAAAGAAAAACCATTGAATGAGAAGGTGTGTCCAAACTTTTGTCTGGTACTGTGGTTTTGTATTTGACCTTTAAAGACTTTTGTCAGTGGCAAAACAAACATCCCAAAATGTTGCCTGTAAGCCGAGGCCTGGTCCTGTTCAGGTGGTCTCTTGTCAGTTTGGCTCTGGAAGCGGGATCCTCTCTCTGGCCAGCAAAAACAAAACGGTTCCTCTGCTCCGACTAAAGGAGCCAAAGTCTCTCCAAGGTCTCTTCATTTGTTATTGTCACAGCAGCTCATTTTAGATAATTCGTTTGTGGGCACCTGATCAACTTAGTCCCCAGAGATGGAGGGGCCACTAAAGGCTCTCCCCCTTTAGTTTGTAGATATGTATTTACACCCCCGTTTTTTAACGTCGCACTCCCACACACACACACACACACACACACACACACAGACGCACACACACACACTGGGACTCCAGTTCTAATGGTTTGACCTCAGAGACAGAGCAATCTGATGTTTTCAGTCCGCCCTTCACGCCTCAATAATGTGTCTCGATTCAGTACACTTGTGTTATTTTGAAGCAGCCACCTTAGCCTTCGGTTTCTTAAACAGGAGGATGATGCTTTACTGGTAATTGTTAATTTGAGCTCGGTCCTATAAGAAGGTGAACTGGTCTCGAACATCCCATTGATGTGTGCGCTGAGCCGTGTTGCCTCTCAGGGCCCTGAAGGCAGAGATAATGCTGAGAGGATGATTGTGTCCTTTTTACCTGTTTTTTACTTCTTTTCCTGGCTAGCCTCTCCTATTTGCACACTTGTACACACACACACACACACACACACACACACACACACACACACACACACACACACACACACACACACACACACACACGGCATGCGCCTTTCGTACGCTTTGGCCCCTTCAGTCCAGATGGTTAATGATGGTGCTCAAAAGCTGGACTCCTCTGCTCCCGTTAAGGACAGCGTGTTCGATGTGTGTGTGTGTGTGTGTGTGTGTGTGTGTGTGTGTGTGTGTGTGTGTGTGTGTGTGTGTGTGTGTGTGTGTGTGTGTGTGTGTGTGTGTGCTGGTGACTCACTCCAGTCAAGTATGTGTGAGTCAGTGTGTGATCTGGAGGTAAGGGGGGGACCTAAGGTCGAGGCTTGTGGGAAACAGGAATGAGATTACTGTTCGGAGACGAGGAGCTTAAGAGGCCACTTGAAGACAGCAGCTCCCCAAAGTTGTTATCCACCTTAACTTTCACACACACACACACACACACACACACACACACACACACACACACACACACTGAAGTACACTCAAGAACTGGAACACACGCACACACATTCACTGTACGCACTCTGCTCTGTTGTTCATCCCAGCAAAAAGCCCAGATACTTACACTGCAATTACAAACATTTCTGCAAAAAGGAAAATGTTCTGAAGGTAAAAGGCTCCTTTGGTAGGCGCAATATTTGCTTACGGCCATACCACCCTTGAACACGCCCCGATCTCGTCTGATCTCGAAGCTACAGGGTCGGGCCTGGTCAGTACTTGGATGGGAGACCGCCTGGGAATACCAGGTGCTGTAAGCTTTTTTCACTCTCTTTACAAAAAGCAGATGGCGCTGCTGCTTTTTCAGTGGACACCGACAGGGTGGGAAGGAAATAGCTAGATCATGACTTGCCGGTATAGAAATGACAAAAATCCAGTTAAATGATGGCTTTCGTCATTCCTAAGCT
>NC_072456.1:24534244-24781047 GCF_027596085.1 Anoplopoma fimbria
CTCTCACACACTCTCTCTCTCTCTCTCTCCCTCTCTCTCTCTCTCTCTCTCTCTCTCTCTCCCTCTCTCTCTCTCTCTCTCTCTCTCTCCCTCTCTCTCTCTCTCTCTCTCTCTCTCCCTCTCTCTCTCTCTCTCTCTCTCCCTCTCTCTCTCTCTCTCTCTCCCTCTCTCTCTCTCTCTCTCCGCACACACACTGCTGCAGCTCTGCGCGCACACACACGCACACAGGAGAGTGCGTGTGTGTGCGTGCTTTGCGTGCTTTGCGTTTGTGTGTTTGTGTTGTGCGTGAGTTGGCACTGGGTTGATTGAAATGGTGACGTCAGCAGGCGCCCAGAGAGTGAAGACCGGCCAGAGAAACTCAAAGTAATGAGAGGAGGACAGGTCTCCTCCCTCCCTCTCTCTCTCTCTCTCTCTCTCTCTCTCTCTGTGTGTGTGTGTGTGTGTGTGTGTGTGTGTGTGTGTGTGTGTGTGTGTGTGTGTGTGTGTGTGTGTGTGTGTGTGTGTGTGTGTGTGTGTGTGTGTGTGTGCAGCACCCTCTATTTACCAGGCCGTCTTATCTCTTGTGGCCCAGTGTCTCCTCGTTCTGTCCCCCAGTGTCTTGTTGACAGCATGATGCATTCAAATTGGATTATTGGGTGTGCTCGTCTATTATTTCTTTTTATTTATTTATTTTTGGCATACTCAAATTTTTAATTTCGGAAGTCACACATTCAGCCGTTTTTCGCTGCCAGCGTCTCATTACTTTGTCATTCAATTCAACAAAAGCAGTTAAAGGTAGACTTTTGAATAGAATGACGGATTCCTTTAAGACTTATTATGTTTGAATGCCAAGTGGCATCATAGTTGCCATACCAACCATAGATTTGTCTTGCCGTTATGTTCCTACCACTGTCAGGGATATGATTGAATCATGAATTATTAGGTTTAACTAAAGTCATCCGTACAGATATTTAAATATTCTATTAAATAGCATAATTACTGATAATGAAAGATGCACTATAGATGCATTAAAAGAGTGTTTTTAACAAGGGTCAAACAGAGGTCATTGTAGCATCATTAGAGCGAATGAATGAAACGTTTTATCCTGTTTTTCAAGATGTTGTGAAATTCAGATTTAAAGGAAAAGCCTGACGTATTTATTTCATATCTTAGCAGAAACACAAGTTCTGCTAAGATAGTTCAATATTTAACGTTATATGTTGTTTATTTATTTGGTACTGAACGACAAAATTATGCTTTACAGAGAGTTATGATTATTTCTCCAGCTACATTTTCACTGTACAGATATGAAAGTGGTAGCTATTATTTCATCTAAATCTTGTCAAGAAAGTGAAATTCAAAAAATGTCACTATTCCAGGACTAGGTCCTCCTCTAAGTGGTTGAATATTCATGTTAGAAGGTTGTTGAAAGATTGTCGTGGCAGGAAATAATGAAAAGAAATTCTGTCACACAAAATGAAGTTTACTTTTTTTACATTCAAATGAAACAATAAGTCTTAAATTGAGTTTGTCACAATGCATTGACAAGCAAACTGTGACGAGGGAACACAAGTGGACGCGACTTTGCTTCACATTCAGGATTCACAAGCAGAAAAGGTTTATGACATAATAAACAAAACAATATGAGCCTATAATATGAACCCTAAAAACATTTTCCAACAAGACCTAAGGTCTTCTTTCAATTCCGCTATCCGATATAAATCGTTATGCAGAAAAACCTTGCACACTGAGTTTGATGAGTTTTATTATTTTATTTCTATATTACGTATATTTTCAAACCTTTATGTCTTTTGTTATCTTGCAGTTTTCACGGTGTCTGCTGTCAAAAGAGAGATGTAAAGTAAAACTTCAAAAGATATCAGCAGAACGGGAGGTTTCCGCCTGGCTTAATTATAATCTAAAGGGGGGAATTATATTTAAAAAATCACCCTCCGTACAGTTGTCATGAGCGGGGATGTTAGCTATACCAAAACAGTTTTTCATACCTGGCTGTAAACATGTTTATTTCTGCTGTGAAGTTGGTCATTTTAACATAGAGTTCAATGGGGATTGACTTGCTTTTGGAGCCTCAAGTGGTCATTTGAAGAACTGCAGTGCCAGTTTCCGTCACTTCCACATTGGCTTCATTTTCAGAACCTGAGGTTTGCGGCTTGGTTAGCATGCTAACGTTTGGTAATAACCCCAAAACAGTGCACCTGTGGCTGATGTGAATATCATTATTATTCCAGATGACCTGATGATGGCGCTAGTGCAAAAGCCAGGGGGATCACTTACCAATCATCCTACAAGGGGACATGAAGGTCTGCACCAAAATGAATAGCAACCCATATAATCAAGATTGAATTGTCCCGACAGCTACATCAGCAGACAGAGCGAATGGATAATATGTCACCGCTTTGACACTGACGGCCCTTTTAGTGCCGCTCTTCATATCACATCTATCTGCACCATTACTGAAGGAGAGCTCTGCTGAGTGCAGAGCAGCCTGGAGGGGAGAATGAACACCGTTTGATCAGCGTGGCTCACCGTCGGCTCCGTCTGCTCCCTCTGTGGCGGGCCCCGCTGTCTAAATGGCCCCGCCGGATCGTGTTCGCAGATAGATCAGAATCATTAATGTGACTTTCCTCTCTGACTCCTCCGAGCGGTGTCGGCTTCCAGAGGTGCATGTTGTATGTATACCCATGTGTGTGTGTGTGTGTGTGTGTGTGTGTGTGTGTGTGTGTGTGTGTGTGTGTTTGAGGCTATACAGTAGTGTGTGTGTCACAGTTACATGCTGTTTGGAGGCCTTGTGTTTGTACGGCTGTGTGTGTGTTCTACTTGTTACTTTGTGAGTGTGTGTGCATGAGTGGGCCTCGTCTTTACTTTTTAATAAGGTTGTAAACAGTGTCGTCTGTCAACTGCCAGACAGCCGGTCTGACCTCCGACCTCCTCATCAGAGGTGTCTCACCTTTGCTTCTCACCCTTTACGTCCCATCTTTTAGCTTCTTTTTTTAGATTCATCCCTGGACTAAATAATGACAAGTTCAAATATTTCTCTATTTCTACTTCCTCCATGTGTAGCTCTCTCTCTCTCTCTCTCTCTCTCTCTCTCTCTTTCTCTGTGGTTCAGTACGGTCGTAACTCTTCCCACATCCTGCTCCACTATCCAGTACATAACCACCTCCATCATTCTAATGTAACTGAACCAAGGGGACCTCAATCAGTCACCCTGGCTACCTCTATTCTGGATGGTGAGTTTGTGTGTCTGTGTGTGCGTGCTCTATGGATGGAGAAGATGAAACATAAAAACATAGTGTCTGAATTTTAGAATTAATTTTATTTGTGGCCTATAATTCCTCAGTAAAGAAATGAAAACTGATCTGAAATTGGTTGAATATGGGATATAGTTTATTTTGTGAAGTATGCATGGAGAATTTTTGTGTGTTCGCCTCACTTTGTCTACTTTCCGACTTTCCTAACCCGTCTGTGGCTCACAGCTTTAAGCCAAAGCATTCCCACTGAACTACAGACGTACCTCTTTAAAGGCACTACAAGGAACTTTCATGTTGTGTTGATTCTAGCGGCCCCTGTGGACAAAAGTGGTAGTGTTTCCATGGGCATCACCACTTTGTGTCTCAAAGATCTGCAGCTGCCAGACTCCCTTAAGAAAACCTCTCATTTTACTGCAGCATATATATATATATATATATATAAGTTTTACACAGGACACAAACCGCAGCTTCCTGGATAAATGTTTCGTGTTTGTTTGACCCATCCACCTCCACCCCAAACTCCCCTGTGTGGACTACCCCACTCTTTTTACTACGTCAGTTTCTCTGACCGTCTAACAATGACCTGCTAGAAATAGGCGATGGACTGATTCTTTCTCATATCTGACTATTACTTATTCAGTCTCTCTTTCAAACTGGGTTCCAGCTAATTTGCAACGATGTTTAGGTGCCGCTTCGACGGAGATGGACAGAATTTGTGGCTGAAATGACAAAGAAAGCATATGTAAAGGGGCGGAAATGAGTGCGTCCACTCGGGTGTTACATTTCCATCACTGACGCTCAGAGACCATAAATACTGCAGAGGCATTGTCTCGAGAAAGAAAGCCGAAGGTAAACTTTCCCACAAAAGACAAAAGCCAGGTCGATTTTTTTGTCTAATGAGAAAGGTCCCAAAATGAAACTTAGTTTGTAGGTTCAAATTATTGTTGGTTTTGGTCTTTTAATGAGATTTGTTGGCAGAAAGAAAACTTGTTTCTGCACCTCAGTGGAGTTAATCTGCTCACATAATAACCCCCACTAGTCCTGCATCCTCACAGACACTCACAAACAAATTTGCATCACCTCAAATACACATTTTCTCCCGTATTCTTTATCTTCCGTCACTAATCCTCCCACTACAAACACGTACACACGCAAACAAGAACAAACGTGGCAGTGTTGTTTTTTCTTCCACGGTTTCATAAGTAAATTAGCTCCAAACACAAGTTTAAAAACAGCTTCGCCCTCAGGGATGTTTCTCTTTTATTTATCATAGGTGACTGAGCAATAATGTTCATGAACTACTTGTGCTATTATTACAGTATATCTGTGTGAGAAAACGTCAGACACAGAAGCCGAACACACTGTAACATGCCCGGAGCAGAGGACGCCGCCGTCTCGCTCATGACGGACAGCTCCAGTAACAGGACGCCACTCACTCCCTCTGACTCATGCCCGGCCTCGTGCCCCATCACCAGGCCCAAACTCAGCCCCGGGCTTTGATGAGTGGCTGTCATACAACCCATTTGTTGTAAAAAAAGAAAAAAAAAAGGATATTTGGGTGCGTTTCGTGTCTTTTTGGACTATAAGTGGTCTGACACTGTGAGCTGATGATGAAGGAATCTGCCCCCATAGTGAGATGACATGACATGACATGATTGATGAGCAAAGGGAGCAGAGGAGCGACAGGACAAAACAAACCTTAAATCCACCCTCTGATACAAGGCTGACCCCTGCAGGATAGGAGGGGAAAGGCTGTGTGGTTTAATGGGCCCAAAGTCCCCCTTAAAGCCTTAAATCAACCTAATAAATGACTGCAAAGGTTGAAATAGCATAAAAACAAATGAGACAAAACTTTGTGGTCGACATATGAAGTTACTTTTATGACACCAAAGCATGTTATGCACAATTGAGGGTTTATATTTTACATTTTAACTCCTTCCAGTCTTTTTTCTTTACGAGACAGGAGGTAATTAACAAATCTATTTATGTTTTTTTGGTCAAAACAGCTTCATAAAAGTGAAATTTAAAGAAATGGTTGTTGATTTGCTTGCGTTCCTCTGCTTTCATGTGTTTTTATGGACCATTTTCAATCTTTAATGTTAATGTTTCTGTGTGAATTTAAGATGCAGGGCCGAGCTCATGTGCCGTCCTCTTTGTTTATCCTTTTTTTTATGTGTTACGCCTTCGGGCTTCACCCTGGTAGCCCTTTGTTTTAACGTCACAAAGCGATGAATTGTGGGTAATTCCCTCAAGCAAAGTCTGCAGAAAATGTCTTGATGTAAGCACAGCCCAAAACACAAATGGACTTTTCCATTCTAGTAAATCTTCCCAGTCAAAGCCAGAAGATGATGAGGACAAACTCACTAAAAACACACTGCACAAAACAACCCCTTCTCCTTTTGTTATGATGATTAATGGCAGCAATGTCCTGTGTGTGTGTGTGTGTGTGTGTGTGTGTGTGTGTGTGTGTGTGTGTGTGTGTGTGTGTGTGTGTATGTACTCAGAGTCCACTGCTGTGATGTTTGTGCCAAACCCGTGTGTCTTGTGATCGGGGACGGACTGTACGTCACTGACCATCAGGCTCAGTGTCTGTCACTCAGACGTCACCCTCCATCAGATCTCCATCAGATCTCCATCTCAAGACACGTACATGTGAGTGGAGGAATACGCATGCACGCCAGACATCAACTCTAAGCAGCCTGTTGGCCTCCAAAGACGAACCTGAGGGATCAATCACCAGCTGACATTTCACTTCGCTGCAACAGAATCTGCAGTCTTAAACCTGAGTGATCTTCCTTTACCTCTCCAGTGACCTCACCGCTTCTCTCGCTGTCTCTTTATTTCCGTTTGATCCGAGCACGCTGTCAAACCTACGTCAGCAAAAAGACGTGATTGGTGTGTTTCTCTACTCGGTTATGGTTTTAGTTTCAGCTCCACTTAACCCTGCTCGGCCTCCTGATCCGACACCCTGCAGCACATGGACACCTACGCTCTGCACTTGAATGGATGAATTTACATCTCGGTTACAAATGAATATGATTCACAGCCCAGAGTCACCGGCATCCATGTCAATTAGGACGAATAAACAAAGCCAGACGGCACTAAAATGAGCTCACTGTGGCAGAAGGGAAGTCATCTGATTGATATGAATTTAATCTGACGTGACTATCTATCTATCTATAACAATAACAATATTTATATTACAATGTCTGGACCCACATGCACGTTGGATGTGCCTCATCTTTTTTTGGCAGTGTCATTATTCTAAAAAGTTATGGGAAAATGTTTTGTACAAAGATTTCATACTATACTATGAAAATGTTATATTTGGATTGTTTAAATATGACAAAAAAATGAGGAAAGGGTGCATATCATAAATCTATAAATTATTCTTGCCAAATTTTATATACATAAATGTAAATTTAGGCCTATTTTTTGTGTTTTTTTTACAAAGAGTTTGAATTATATTTAAAAAACAATAAATGCTGTAACAACAAAAATGCTATAAAAATAATAATGGCATGCATTCCCTTTGATATATGTTTGTAATTATACAATCAGGATTTGTCCCCTTTTTCCTTTTTTATTATATTATTTATTTATTTATGTTTTTCTATTATAATTTTGTATTCTTTTGTTTCTGTCTTTCTTTTTCTCCCCCTGGCATGTAAGTTTGAATATATGCATTTTGCAGTATATGAGCGCGCACACACACACACACACACACACACACACACACACACACACACACACACACACACACACACACACACACACACACACACACACACGGCTCTCTCTGCTCAGACTGTTGTGTCATCAGAGCCATGGTCTGACTGTGTAATTGCATAACCTGTACAGACCCTCTCAATAATGCATGGTCAGACTAGACGTGGGCAGCGTGACGGAAAACCTTACCTCAACTCTGTTCGGGCCAAAGACTGGACACTCCAGAGACAGGACAGATGATGTGTGTGTGTGTGTGTGTGTGTGTGTGTGTGTGTGTGTGTGTGTGTGTGTGTGTGTGTGTGTGTGTGTAGACAGAGAGGAAGTAAAAACAAACTTTCAGAATTACAGACATTTTCACTTTGAGTCTTGCTGAGTGAAATAGTGACTGGTATCAGGTAGTGCCACAAAAAAAAATCCTGATACCAAAATCAGTTCATCATTTCAGGCGTGAATGATAAAATGACAGAATATCAATATGTTTTAGCTCTCTGCATGGATGGATTATTGATCAGGTCTAACAGGAGCAGGCCCAGGGGCCTCATAGTCTTCACCTACAAAATGTAACTCAAACAGGAAGAGACTCAAAATGACCAAATAAAAAAATAAAATGACTACATGAAGACAATAAGGAGACACAAAACAACCACAAAGAGACTCAAAATTACTACAAATAGACAACAAAACTACACACAAACAAAAACTACTAGGACACCAAGACAGTTTTTATATGCAAAACAGCTGCAAAGACATACAAAGAGACCTAAAACAACTATGAAAAAGGGGTAAAAAAAACTACAAAGAGACACTATATGACTACAAAGAGACACAGCGCAATCACAAAGAGACACAAAAAGACTACATAGACCAAAACAACTACAAGGAGGTGCAAAAGAGCCACAATGAGACTCAACGAGACCACAAAGATGAAAACAATAGCTATAAAAGGGGGCAAAACAACCACAGTGAGATACAAAATTACTATAAAAGAGACAAATAAACAACTAAAAGATGCAAAACCACTTCAATGAGGTGCAAAATAACCACAACTATGAAAAAGGGGTAAACAACTGCAAAGAGACAATAAATGACTACAAAGAGACTCAAAGTGACTACAAGAGACACAAACGACTAAAAATAGACAAAAAAGACTATAAAAGAGGTGCAAAAGGAGTGCAATGAGACTCAGCGAGACAACAAAGAGACAAAACAATTAAAAGATGCAAAATTGCTGCAATGAGGTGCAAAATAACCACACAAAAACTCACAACAACTATGAAAAAGGGGTAAAACAACTACAAAGCATCTGCTAAATGACTGTAATGTAATGTAATGTACAAAGAGACAATGAATGACTACAAAGAGACTCAAAGTGACTACAAGAGACACAAACGACTAAAAATAGGCAAAAAAGACTATAAAAGAGGTGCAAAAGGAGTGCAATGAGACTCAGCGAGGCAACAAAGAGACAAAACAATTAAAATATGCAAAATTGCTGCAATGAATTGTAAAATGACTCCAAAAACTCTTGCAACAGCGATGAAAAAGGGGCAAGACAACCACGCACATGCACAAAACAACCACAAAGAGACACAAAATGACTACAAAGAGCCATAAAAAAACAATAATATCTATAATAGCTTTTATTTATAGCAGAGCTGGAGGGGCCCTTTGTGTGTCTGTGTCCAGGGGCCCTTTGTGTCACTGTGCACATGGCTCTCAGGTGTGTACAGCTTTATGAACATGCCTCCACAATGCGTCGCTGCTGATTTGACAGTGAGGATCAGAAACTCCTCCTCTCACAGGAAGAAACACAAGCTTCCTGCATGATCTTCCTGCAAAGACAAAGATGGCAGCTCTCCTCCACAGACTGGCCGGTCCCAGGTGCTCACCGAGGCGGTGGATGGGAGTGATTCTGCGGCAGACGCACAGCCGAACCTCCGCTCTGACCCCCCGGGGCGGTGGGCTGCAGCTGGCCGGCCACGGTCGCTCTGTGGCGGCCTACTGTGGCGCTCAGAGCCGGGGGCAGCACACGGAGGTGGTGGAAAAAGTTCAGGTGGATGTAAAGCGGTTAGAGGGTGAAGACAATGGTAGGAGAGACACAGTAATGTTATTTAACAATGTTCAAATCACACTGACAAACTCACCATTTAGTTAAAATGCAAATTAACAGTTTTACAAACATATTTCAGGGATCAATGGGCTCCACTTTAAGCTGTTTCTGTACAAATATGTGTATTAGACTTGTAAAGTTACTGAAGAAGAACAGGTTGTATTCCCCAAAGTGTTGATATTTATGGAAAATTATTCAAATAGAAAGTTGTTTCAAGGTAGCTTGTTTAATTCTTTTAGTTTCCAGGATATAAATGATTCTCTGTATGGAATATGGACCATGGGGTCATTGTTTTTCTCACTTTAAGCAGAAACGTTAATGATTATTTGTTCACAGTTTTTGCTGAGTTGTAAAATCTTATCAAAGCTTTTCTTTGAAATGCTGTGACTTTATGGAAGCTCATTCACGCCGAGTTAATAAATAAAGATACGATCATAAGTCATTATCATTATTAGTCCCACAGCGGGGATAAATACATAGAAATTAATATGACAATTAATGCAAAATATTGTGTATGTTTTTTCAATTAGGGCTGCAACTGAAAATTATACATTTTTATGATTAATCTACTATTTATTTTTTATAATAAACCGTAATAATCCTAAAAAAAAATACCCATCATTGCTCACTTCAATTTCCTAGAACCCCAGATATTTTCCAAAACCCAAAAATATTCAATCAGTACAATATAAAACAAGGAGGATCTAACTATTATTAATTGATCATCAAAATAGTTCCTGCATTCATCAAACCATCAATCCATGAATGGAACAATGGCTCTGCTTATTTAATCACCTTCATCATAATCTGAGCTATTTCTTTTCTTTTTTCATAAATTGTTGCTACTCTATTTATTTATCAGATAGGAATATGCTTCCATGATGACTTGACTATAAGTTATTACATTACATTACAGTCATTTAGCAGACGCTTTTATCCAAAGCGACTGACAATAAGTGTATTCAACATAGGTATTCAAGAGAACTACTAGTCACCAGAAGTCATAAGTGCATCTCCTTTCTTAAACAAGCATCTAAGAGCATAAACCAGAGCAAAAGTACAGAAACAAACTAATACCAATACAATAAGTGCAACAGACTAATATGAATGCAATAAGTGCAACAAACTAATATGAATACAATAAGTGCAACAGACTAATAAATAAGTGCAACAACTAATATGAATACAATAAGTGCAACAGACTAATAATAAGTGCAACAAACTAATATGAATACAATAAGTGCAACAGACTAATATGAATACAATAAGTGCAACAGACTAATATGAATGCAATAAGTGCTAGAGGAAGGCTCAGGGTAGTACTTCTTGAAGAGGTGAGTTTTCAGCCTGCGCCTAAAGATGGGCAGCGACTCTGCTGTCCTGACGTCAGTGGGGACGTTATGACACAGAACATGAAGGTCACAGTGTGCTGTACGGAACCCTGAGATCCAAGTGAGAAAAATAAATTCTGGTCTCCTTCTCCTTGGACTCTGTCTCAGTCTAATTTAAACAGTTTTCTCTCCTGAGTTAATGATTTCAGAAAAGGTGAAAAAGGTTATTGCCAGGATAATCTTTCTATATTCCTGAAATGAGTATTACAACACCAAACACTTAAAAATGATCCTGACAAAATAAAAAAAAACACTTGCCACCAAATCCTTTTTTTTTTTTTACCCACCTTCACCCTCTCTCTATCTCTTTTCTCTCTCTCTCTCTCTCTCTCTCCTGTTGCTCTCTCTTCCTCAGGCATAGTGGAGGTGTTGATGTGCCGACACAAGGCAAGAAACGCTCTGGGATATGTGTTTGTGTCACAGGTGAGCAGCGGCCTTCACCTCTCTATCTCCATCCACACTCTATCTCCATCACACACAATATCACACACACACACACACACACACACACACACACACACACACACACACACACACACACACTCTGACTGAGACACCGTGTCCTGTGTGTGCAGATGAGGGATCTGGTGACCGCTCTGTCCATGGACGTAGCAGCTAAGGTGGTCATCTTCAGGAGTTTGGTTCCCGGTGTTTTCTGTGCAGGTACGTTTTTAGTTTTTATTCTGGAGCGTCCGAAAAAACCTGCCGTTCCTCTGGATTTATGATGGAAGGCTTTCTGAATGACGTGCCACGGTGTCCGTTTCTATAGGTGCAGACCTGAAGGAGAGGGCCGGGATGAACAACGCTGAGTGCGATCTGTTTGTTCACCGCCTGCGAACGCTCATGACTCAGATCGGTAAGAAAGAAAGCGAGCGAGTGAGAGTGCACCACATGTATATGAATCTTCTGAACCCTCCTCTGTTCATTCTATCGCCCCTCCAGCTTCGTTGCCCATGCCGACCATTGCTGCGATGGACGGCGCCGCCCTGGGAGGCGGGCTGGAGTTGGCCATGGCCTGTGACCTCCGCACCGCCGGTGAGTTGACCTTCTGAACTCTTCATGTATCATCTACATTACATTACATTACATTACATTACAGTCATTTAGCAGACGCTTTTATCCAAAGCGACTTACAGGAAGTGTATTCAACATAGGTATTCAAGAGAACTACTAGTCACCAGAAGTCATAAGTGCATCTCCTTTCTTAAACAAGCATCTTAAAGCATAAACCAGAGCAAAAGTATAGTGCAGAGGCAAATTAATACGAAAACAATAATTGCAACAGACTAATACGAATACAATAAGTGCTACAAACTACTACGAATAGGATAAGTGCAGTAAACGAATACGAATTCAATAAGTGCTACGAGGAAGGCTCAGGTCTACTAAACTAGACGAGTCTGCATCATTTTTGAGTACATTTAATATTCTTCTTTGGTCCCTTCAGGTGACGTTAATTGTTTATGAAGGGGGATGTCATGTTGTCCTCACAGCTGTCACCAGTCTGCTGGTATCAGAGTCTCAGCGGGACGGTGGGAGATAAAGCAGACACTTAGGGGCGTCGTTTAGATTGACAGACCTCCCTGAACACATCAGTGTCGATCAGAGCGGAGGTTCTAAATAAATGAAACTGTTCTAAAGGGTCGGGAGAGAAGCTTCTGTCTCTTCACTTCTAGAACCGTTTATTAATGTTGTCATTCATTATAAGTTATTACAGTATCGGATGTTTTTATCTGATGGATTGGACATTTTGTTAATATCTGAAATTATGACAGTTGTTTGCAGAGATTCACTGATACCGATCTGATATCAGATATCGGATGACTTAAATAGATGTATTGTGAATCAGTGACAATGGTCCAATCTAATATCTGATAACATTATTTTTAATAAATAACAATTTATCCAAAGTCCAGGTATTGGTATTGAAACTGAAAAAGTTTCCAATCGCTGCATCCCTCGCTGTTAGTGAGTGTAAAGTTTGCTTGTACATTCCATTGAATATGTTGTATCCCTTTGGGAAATTATAACGGGCATTTTTCACTTTTTTTTCTGCCAATTTATAGACAAAACAATAATTTATTGATTGGAGAAAAGAATCATCAGATTAAATGATAATTAAAACAATTGTTAGGTGAAACGTTTAATGTTACCATGAGGTTGGATTAAAAGTATTTGATGAATGAACTGTGGAAACACACGGTCATCACCAACTAATGCTTCATTTTGAAGGAAACGTGGAGAAAATGATGGACAAGACATTTTAAATATTCCAGCCCTCAAAAGTGCTTTTCCCTCTCAGTGTAATCATCTATCTCCCCTGAAGAACTAGAGAAACCCCTGTGCAGAAAATACCGTTTATGATGCTGTAAAACTGAGTAACGATCTAAAAACTACTTCAGGGAGAAACTGAAGGTTACAACAGGAAGTGAAGGGGTTAATGTTCGGAGCTAAAAACAGGTCTGTTGTTGTTCCCCGGTAACACAGCTTTAATGATCTTCTGCTGAGCTCGGGGACTAATGATAGCTGCCGAGGCCGGACACATCTGCCCAGCTGTTCATGAAGCCGAATCCACGTTCGATTGGTTCGTTTGGTCGCTGCAGCTCCGTGATTGGCTGAGCGCTAACGAGCCTGGTTAGCAGGTGTTTGCGTCAGAGGCATCAGTCAGACTTTTACGCCACACACACACACACACACACACACACACACACACACACACACACACACACACACACACACACACACACACCTTAATTGCCATCAGCAGCTCAGACCTTCAACTGTCCTCTGTGTGTGTCTGTGTGTGTGTGTGTGTGTCTGTGTGTGTGTGTGTGTGTGTGTGTGTGTGTGTGTGTGTGTGTGTGTGTGTCAGCTCTCTCTGCACAGATGGGTCTGATTGAGACGACGCGGGGGCTGCTCCCGGGGGCGGGTAAGACGATGAGAGGTCACCATGGAAAAAAAGAGAGAATAGATGGAGACAAAGCAGCTGTGTGAAGTTGACCTTGAGGTGTGTTTTGTCCTGCAGGGGGCAGTCAGCGGCTGCCGCGGACCATCGGCATGGCTCTGGCCAAAGAGCTCATCTTCACAGGTGACGACACGTTGCCGTAGAAACAGGATGCTTATCGTTCAGTGGTTGGCTTTGTGTATCAGACTTTCACCCTCTGCCTGTCTGTCTGTCTGTCTGTCTGTCTGTCTGTCTGTCTGTCTGTCTGTCTGTCTGTCTGTCTGTCTGTCTGTCAGGAAAGCGTGTGGGGGGGCAGGTGGCTCTGGAGATCGGGCTGGTGAACAGAGCTGTTGAACAGAACCAGAGCGGAGACGCAGCGCACAGAGAGGCACTCAGCCTGGCCAGAGAGATACTGCCGCAGGTTAGAGAGCAAAACACACACTACTTCTTCTTCTGCTGCTCCTTTTTCTTCTTCTTCTTCATCTTTGTCTTCTTCTTCTTCTTCTTCTTCTTCATCTTTGTCTTCTTCTTCTTCTCCTTCTCCAATCTCCTTGTTCTTCTTCTTCTCCTTTTTTCCCCCAATCTTCTTCTTCTTCTTCTTCTTCACTCCACATCAGCTCAGACACTGATGCATCCTTCCTCCTCCTCCTCTTCCTCCCCCAGGCTCCTCTCTAACCTCCCTGCTTTTCCTCTATTTTCCCACCACCCCGTCTCCTCTTCCTCCTTCCATTCTGCCTTTCTTTTTTTCCTTGTGTTTTCTTCCCTCCTCTCCCTCTCCCTCCCCCTCCTCTCCCCCTCTCTCTCTCCAGGCCTCTGTCGCTCCATATTTCTTTCACTCCAGCTCAGATGCCCTCAGTCTGCAGGGCCAGAGCGGCAGTCAAGTGGAGAAATGGACTGCAAATAGCTCTGCACACACACACACACACACACACACACACACACACACACACACACACACACACACACACACACACACACACACACACACACACACACACACACACTGACTGACATGCCTGTGTTGGAGTGGATTCGGTGATTGACGGGGGTTTGCATTAGTTGAAAGTGAGGAAGCACGGTGCAGATAATGAGCTGCTTGAGCCCAAAGGATTATTCTCTTAGTGTTGTTGTGGCTTCTTATGAAATAATCTTCCATTTTTAGATCTGGTTTAATGTTTGGACTTCCAACCGTTGAATTTGAATTATATTTAAAGTTACTACAAGGAACTTTTAACTGGAAATGAAACAGTCTCCATTTAATGCCAATGCCTCTATAGGACCTTCATAAGTAAAGGAGACCATCAGCGAGAATATAGTTATTTCAGATGACATGAAACACTACCAATTTTTTCCACAGGCGCCACTAAAATCAAGAGAAAATTGAAGTTCCGTGTAGTAGCTTTAAATGGTACTCCAGAGATTCAGAATTTCATTTTTAGGACTTTGGATGATTTGCGAGACGCGGTGGTCAGAATCCGAGGAATACCTATTATACGTCAAGCTCCAAAAAGACTCCTACATGTCCCATAATGCAACTCATCTGTGTCCTTCAATAGACCCTCCTTGCCTTGTTAATACCCTCGTCTTTCAAACGCTTTCTGTTTATAAATGTGTCTCCGAGCCCAGGCCGAGAGATGTGACATCATCAGGGTCATTTTGGGGGATTTGACAAAGCTCCTGTAGAGTCACTGAATATATAAGACAATATACAATAAGAGTTCATGATACTGACATGTTTGGGGGGTTTGGTCATTCCTCTCTTTTGTGCCGTCATATTTACCTTTCATATCTATAACAATCAGTACATCAGACTCTGACTCTCTTTATTTCCGTTGCTCAGGCTCCCGTCGCTGTGCGGCTGGCAAAAGAGGCGATAAACCGAGGCAGCGAGGTACATCGTGATTCGTTGATTTTTATTATTTATTCTTTCTTTTTTTTATCAGTGATGATAGTGACTGAAATCTGTCTCTTCCAGGTCGACATGACTTCAGCAATGGCAATAGAGAGGATGTGTTATAATCGGGTAAGACTCCCTTTGCTAATCTAATGCTTTGAAAACAACATTTTGCATGATGGTTGTTGGATTCAGATGATCCACATGACTTGTTACACCCCCGTCCCCTCTGTTTCCAGGTCATCTTCACGCAGGACAGAAAGGAGGGAATGGCGTCCTTCCTGGAGAAGAGACCCCCGCGCTTCACCGGGCAATAAACTCTCCGTTGGTCTGCTGAACTCTCTCTCACACAGACGATCACATAACATCGTGCCTGAGAGACGATTAACAGCCATCGATTTGGTGCGTGAGTCCACGCCGCTGTGTCGATACGTTAGTGGAGGTCAGCATGAGTGTTTGCTTTGTGACATTCAGGATCAGACTGACGGAGGGAGAAGAACAGCTTACACCACTGTGATTAAAAAACAAACAAAAAAAACATCCTGTTTGTCATTATAATGAGAAACTGATCTAAAAATAATGAGAAAGTTTTACATTATTTTGAGTAAAATTCTCATTATTTTGAGATACAGTCAAAATATTGAGAAAGTTTCCCATTATTTTCAGATACTATGTCATTATTTTGAGAGTTTCTCATTAATTGAGATACTAAGTCAAAACTTTTAGAATATTTCTTGTTATTTTTAGATACTAAGTCATAATATAAAGAAAGCTTCTCATTATTTTCAGATACCAAGTTAAACTATGAGAATGTTTCTCATTATATTAAAAAACTACGTTATTAGTTTGTGATACTAGGTCAAAATATTAAGAAAGTTTCTCATTATCTTGAAAAACTATGTTATAAGTTTGAGATACAAAGTCAAAATATTGATATTTTCTCACTATTTTGAGATTCAAATTCATTATTTTGAGAAATTCTCTGATTATATTAACAAACATGAGCTTCCATAGATTTTCATTTCATCAAAATGATGACAGAAAAAAGTTTCTTACCATCGTTTCATTCACACATTCCAAACTTCTTCATCTCATTTTTGGAATAAAAAAAAAATACAAAAACAAACAAGCGTCGTCTCCAGTTTATGGGAATGTACATTCTTTATTTTCCAAACTTTGAAAACGTGACTCTCAGCAGCAACATGGCGCAGTCAAAACAGACAAACTGAACGGAAACAGAAAAACAAATCACAGATTCTGCTGCTCGTCGCCTTTTGTTGGAGCCGATGCGATCAGCTCGAGCACGATTAGCGAGCTTATACGACCACGGTTGATTCACTCAGCAGATGAGGTGATGTGTGTTTCAGAGTACCATTAAGTAGCCCAATATCTTATCTCTAAGTCCAATTAAATACGAGTCATATCATGATTGAATCAGGGGTCAGCAACATTCTCTTTGATTGCATAGAGGATGATGTTTGGGGCCTAAATGAGAACGAAGAGATTTTGTGGGCTTAAAGGTCAGCTGCTACAGAAAGTAGTAGCTTCTCTAGGATCCTAATGTTTTTGCTTCAGAACAGAAAATAAACACTCCCCATATCTCTGTTTACTTTGTTCTTAATCATTTTTCTCAGATAAACAAACAGTGGAACACACAGTATAATAATTTCCATGCGAACAACCTGACTTCCTAATTCTCTCATTTTTTATTATGTACAAATTACATCCATTTTATTTTTAATTTCTTTTAAAGATGCAGCTACTTGTACAGGCGTACATACGCACATGCTCACACCGAAGCTCTGTCTCCGTCTTTGAGACGCATATGAAAGCACAGCGAACATACCGATGTATACACACACGAGTTCCTCTAAGAGAAAAACACAGCTGTGACTCGATAACACACATGTAAATCCGTCATGGCTACACTGACAAAAATCATTATTGCCACTTTAACAATTTACCAGATATAATTGATCGGATCATTTCAACGTATTTGAACTCTACTCTGGAGCTGCTGATTTAGGGCATCTTCTGATTTAGTGGCTGCCAAACATTTAAGGAAAGAAACTAAACTGGAGCTTCTCAAAGAGATCTCAGTAATTTAGGTTTTTCATCTTTAATGTTTTGGAACATTTGAGCCCAGTGAACCGGCCCTCGGCAAGTGTCCTGTCGCGTCAAATCAAAGGCATTAGCTGGTAAAAAAAAGACTAAATAAAGAGGAGCGCAGCAGCAGCAGCAGCAGCAGCATTGAGGACCCAGAGGCGTGAGTGTCAATCACAGCGCTGCCGTAAACAAAACAAGCAGCCGCGGTGCGAGCGTTCAGACAAACTCCAGCATGCTTGAGTTCAAAAGCAGCGTCATGCGTTTTTTTTTTCTAATGAGCTAAATCGACTTAATTCAGAGAAACCAGAGCCCTAAAAGAGCAGGAGGGTGTCAGGAACCTTCAAACTGAGATTTGTACGAGAGCACTGATTGTTTTTGTCTTTTGGTATTAAAATCATCACGGTGCCAACGTCAGACTAACAAGCACGAGCACGGACACAATTCTTTTTGTGTCTTAAGATTTGAGCTTAACTGACCAACGGTTCTCATAATTTAAATTTGTTTTTAATCACAAGAAACAAACACAAAGAAAATAAATAAAGTTAGTGTATGTGTGTGTGTGTGTGTGCAAAGAGTTGCTGAGTATTTGTCCTCTAGTGTTTCCTTAATAAAGTCCTCTCTGCGGTGGGACTCAGCTTATGTCCTGCTGTCGGTCAGGGAGCCTCATTTTCTGAAAGACAAAAATGTTAAAGACTTAAAAGAACTCCATCTACCATGAGGCCGATGTATCACATGACCACGACTCTGTGTGTGTGAGTCTTTACCTCTGTGAGGCGACCGTGGCGGCGGGCTGGCCGGTGCGGGCTCTGTGGCGCTGCAGGCTCTCCAGAATGCTCTTAGCCAACAGTTTGACGTCTTTGTGGGTCTCCGGGTTCGTATGGACGAGCTCCAGCTGCTGCAGGCCGCCCTCCTCCAGCAACATGCTGCAGTAGCGAGCGGCTGCAGGAAACACAGGGGGGAGAGAGAGAGACACACACACACACACACACACACACACACACAACGTTAAGTCTGTGAGTGACTGCCTCGACAGATGGCAGTGAATTACAAGTGAATGATCTCATTTATAAAACTAGCATAACAGATAGTCCTGTATGTGCAATTTGTCGGTCTCACCGTTCTTGCTGCAGACATGTTGCATGGCCCAGGCCGCCCACAGCTGGACTCCGGGGGTGTGAAAGCACTCCAGTAGTGGAAAGAAGGGGTTAAAGGACCTAAAGAATGAGAGACAATAAGAGTATATTTAGTGTTTAGTCTACGTAACGTGTTCTTGTTAAGGCTTTGACTGTTTATCTATGGCTTTCTTAGAAAAACATTTTACAGATGTTTTTTTCAAGTCGTTCCTTAAAGGTTTTTGAGAATAATAAACTTGATATACGTCCTTCCTTATCTTGTGTCACCCATAATGAATGCTGAATCAGGTTTTAGTCATAGCATCGGTGTGATATGGCCTCCTTGTTTTGATTTAATTGTTTCTGTGATTTGGCATAAGCCTCTTTTAAACCGCAGGAACTTTCCCCAGAAACTCGGAACCTTTAGGGGAACCAATTACATTTTGATTGCAGGGTCTGAATTAGGTTCCTGTAACATTCTATCCCTCAAAAAGGCCCTGGTCGGGGGGGCAAATACACAGCTCTGCTGCTTCAACTAGTGTTCCACGTCATGCATAAAACAACAAAGTTCTCGAGTATCGATGGGAGCATTTCAGGACGAAGGGAGAGAATCACTCTGTGTTTGATCAAATTAAAAGTGAAGTTTGCTGTCTGTAGTTCTTTTCCCCTCTGTCTTAAAAGACAGAGGGGAAAAGAGAGGGAACGTGTGAGTGGTAGAAGAAAGAGACAGCGTTCGTAATGAGAGAAAGAACGTATTTTCTGATTGAGTCATGGCAGTTACGTTCTGAAGCACAAATGAAGAATCATCACACACTCACCAGATGATTCACTGTGGAGACAGACGCTCTCCATTTGCATCAGTAAATAGTATGCAGCAGTAAATGTGACACAGAGATGCAGGCTTGAAGAAAAAACCCGGACCACCAGCAGCTCTCGTCCAGTGTCATGTTGCTTTTTCATACATCAGCGGAATAATTTGTCTAATCTTTGCAGATCTTTGGACCGCCATGGAAACTTAGACAATAATGGGCTGAAGGAACCGGTTGGTTTCTTTAGAAGAAGTCCCGCGACTAAAATGAAGGATCTTTCAGGTGGGAATAATGCTATTTTACTGTAGAGAAGCTGCGTCTCACCTGTAGGCCACCATCTCACACTCGGGCGCCGGCCACTTCATAATGACATCATGCTGGAGAGACACACAAAATGCAAAAAGAACTCAGCCAAACTTTTCAAAATAACAGAAATAGAAGTATCCATGTGCGGGCTCCTACCAGCTGCTCCAGCAGTGAGGAGCGGAGCTCTCGGCTCAGCGTCCAGGCTTCCTCTCCTCGTGACGTCAGATGTGCCAGGATGCCCGCGGCGAAGTAGCTGACCTCCACCTCGGGGCTGTGCAGCAGGGTGCTGATGTGGTCCAGGAAGCCCTGCACCATCAGCTCCACGTGCAGCTCCCCGACCTCGGCTATGTTGTTCTACACGGTGAAAGGTGAAGGGGGGGGAATAATAATGACGTCTTAATCTTGTAAATGTATTCCGTTTTATCTAAAAGGGAGATGAGGTGAACTCACCAGCAGGCCGAGAACCTTCTGCTGAATGGAGGACTCGCTGGGGAAGGACTGCGGGGGGGGAAACAACAGTGAGTCAGACGGACCCCTGAAGGCACACATGCTTCTACAGAGCACCACGTGATGACGGACGGGCACGCTGTTCCGCCCCGAGCTGTTTGTAAGGTAGCGCCTACTGTTTATTTACATGCTGACATTTCCGCGTACCTCTAGAACTTTGATAAACAGGTCCAGGCCCTGGTTCTCGATGAAATGGCGGCAGGTCGTCGGCGACTCATCGGTGAGGTTCCAGAGCGCGCTCAGCGTGAACTTGAGGGTGGCGTCCACAACGCCCTGAGTGGCCTTCTGACGCACGATGTGGAGCAGTTGCTGCAGGGGCGGGAGGAAGGGAGCATATTAGCAATGATAATTATTATTATTATTTTTATTTGTTATTACATTATAAGAGCCGAAAAGAGAACCGTACCTTCACTATGAACAGCTCTGCTCCCAGCTGAGCCGTCTGCTCTGTGGATAGCTGGGAAAAGCAAACGTGTAAGAAAAGAAACCAACAAGACTGCGTTTAGAAAAGCAGATGTGATATAAACACAGCACAACATTTACCTTAGCAGCCAGGATGGAAATGATAGCCACGGCCATCCTCTGCATGTTCTGGTCCTCGTGGTTGCAGAGCCACTGCATAACGAGTTTGGCAGCTTCAAACCTGAAACACGGGAAGAGGGAGAGAAAATGTTCTACTGTAAGCATTTAGTCCTTCTCGAAAGACTTTGCACCTTTTTGAAATGTAAATTTAATAGTCAAAAAAAGAAAACTTTGTCACCTGTTGAATGGAACCTCCTGCAAAATGCGATCACTGCACAGAGACAGCAGGCAGTTCTTCTGCAGCTACAGACGGAGAAAACCAAAACATGGATCAATCCAAAACCTTTTCATCTGACTGTAATGACCCGACACACTTTTCTAATCAGTTGTGTTTTGTTATGCAGGCCCAGTAAAATATCTAAATCAGAAATATTGTATATAAAATGTTCTGTTCCAATTTAATTTAAAGCCATTCATGAATAATTTATAACACAATATCCAGTAAATGCAAATGGGAAATAACTGCATGCGTCAGCTCCCACAGTGATTAATTAACATCCCTGCATTTGGTTCCAGTGAAAGAAACGCTGATTTTAATACTTTCTCTCCATCCACGGCGAGGAAAACAAAAGAAGGAAGCTGCACTCGTTGGAAGTTCCCCAACACCTCAGAATCCATGACGTGAGCCGCTACGCCGGCGCTGTACGTGTGAAGCTACCTGCTGGTGGTTGGGGAACGTCCTCATGGCCTCCAGTAGAAGCTGAGTGACGGTGCTCAACAGTCGCACTGGCATCCCTGCTGCCAGGTCCTGCTTGGTCAGGTTGAACACGCAGGCGCTCGCTGCCAGCTGGACATTCAGAGTGGCGGGGTGGTTCTTCATACCCAAAACTACCAGCTGGGAAAAACAACAACAAGAGAAGAAGGAAGCAATTATGTGTTAAATGGACGGATGAGGAAGTGTGGAAAGTGAGATACCAGTTGGAAGTTCCTCTCATTAACTAAAAGCAAGACAAAACAATTTGTCGGTTTATTAGAATGAGAACAATTACTTAATTTCCAAGTATAACAACGTGGTTTCACCTTGAGGATGTCGGGCCTGGGTTTCTCCATGACATGGGTCAGGCTGAACAGATGGAACAGAGCTTCTCTCACGAAACCTTCCCTCTCACTGTAGCGACGCAGAGCCTCGCAGATCTGAGTCTCGTAGGCTTCTCCTGTGACCTGTTTAAACACGAGGAGCAGTTTCCTGTAGCAAACCTGCATTTCTATGCACGACGTTATCAATGTATATGTGTACGCGTATAAGCTTTACCTTAAGAGTTCCTTCTCCTGAGAAGAAGTCAGAAAATCCAGCGTCTGTGGCCAGAAGTCCCACAAAAGTCATCCCCGGTCTCTCCTCAATAAACGCCTTGACAGCTGCGTCTGTGACCTGGAACGTTCACACACATATATTAGCCTGTATTCTTTCTTTTCAATCAAACTGAAATGCCCAGAGTTGAATATAAACACACACACACACTGTTTCCTCCCAGAAACATCCAGGGAAACCAGAGCGGGCAGGATCCCTGGCTGTCCGAGCAGCTGACGAGCCACGTCAGAGGTGAACTGCTTATCGTCGCTGATGTCCAGGTGCTGCATTAGAGGTGTTTCACACAAACACAGAATTGATTTTTTTTAACGTAAAGAACAAAACAAGCATGGCTGGTTCACACAGCGCGACTCCATCCTCCCCACTAACCTGCAAAACATTCAACTGTCCGATGACTCCCAGCAGCTGAGCGGTGCTCATCTCCAGCCTCTTCAGCTGGTGCAGAGTGAGCGATCGCAGCCGCTCCTTCAGGCCCAGCAGCGGGTTCAGGTTGGTGACCGAGGTGTTGGAGAGGTCCAGGCTCTCCAGCCGAGGCAGCGAACAGACGTCGACGAGCCCGGAGTCGTAGAAGTCTACATTGGCCAGAGAGAGGGAGCGGAGGCCCTGGAGGGAGCTGAAGCGGTGCCGGATCGGCTCCTCCAGAGAGGACATGGTGAGACCTGTCAGGACGAGACGCTGGAGGGACTCCTGCAGGAAGTTTGAGAAGAAAAACAAAAATCAAACAATGCTTCAATTATTTGAAATATGAAGGGTGCTTTAAACATACTCTCTCTTTACCTGGCAATACTTATTAGTGGACAGCCCCTGCAGGATGTCAGGAATAGTGAGGTCCGCGTTGACCCTGGCAGCATCCAGCTCCAGCAGGCGGTGAGAGCAGAGGGCTTTCTGGAAGGCCTCGGCGGAGATGCGTGCCGTACGGATGCAGGCTCGCCTCAACCGCAGGTACTCGCAGTTCCGAAACACACCCACGGTGCTGTCATTCAGCAGACCTGCGGTGGAGGGAATTAAGATTTAATCATTGGGTTCTTGCACAATACTGCCTTTGTTTACCAACGGCACTGTCTTGGTTAAGGTGACAACATACAGTCAAATTAAGAGGCTTTTCTATTTATTTTTTTAAGGGTAAACAAGAAGCTTTTGAAAGTATACAAGTTAAGATTTTTTCTGTTTATATCAGGACGTGATTGCAGTTCTTCAGGTTGATATTTAACGATTCAACATCAGGAGGATTCGCCCCCTTCCTCACTTATTGTATTCATATTAGTTTGTTGCACTTATTGTATTCATATTAGTTTGTTGCACTTATTGTCATATTAGTTTTACTTATTGTATTTGTATTAGTTAAAGCATCTTATCTTATCTTATTAGTTTGTTTCTGTACTTTTGCTCTGGTTTATGCTTTTAGATGCTTGTTTAAGAAAGGAGATGCACTTATGACTTCTGGTGACTAGTAGTTCTCTTGAATACCTATGTTGAATACACTTATTGTCAGTCGCTTTGGATAAAAGCGTCTGCTAAATGACTGTAACGTAATGTAAAACTGTAATGATTCAAGAGGTGATGTAAAACATAGATCTGGTCTTTGGTGTACCTTCAGTGGCCATCTTGGCCAGCAGCTGGTCAGCCAGCTCCTGAGGGAAGAGGACAGCCTCTCTGAAGCACAGGGAGCCATCAGGCCTCTTCACACAGAAACAGTCCAGGTTCTGGCTCACATGGGTCAGGCACAGGTCAGCCAGAGCCGGTGGAGACGCCTCATCCTGGGAAACACACACAAAAAATGGATGTTTATAGCATGAGATGCATTTAATATCCATTTATTAATCACCTGACAGGAACTCACCGTGTTGAGGAAGCTACAGGCCATGTTTGAGAGAAGAAACTAAAATAATAACAATGCTAAGGAGAGCTTTCAGGTTGCAGTCTGCAGCAGACACTCAGCTCACTCGTTCAGGAAAATCGCTTTCCGTGCAAACGTGTCGGCAGCCGTCTGCTGTGGAGGAATTCATGTCTCAGATACACACACATATAGTTATCACCGAGGCTATTAATGTCGTCACCGAGTAGGAGGAGGTTCGGTGTGTCCACGAGCAGTCTTTAGTGTCTATTTTTGTCAACACAGACGGTAAACAAAAGGTCAAAACAACCGTCACAACACAGGAAGTGAATTAAGCGGAAAAGGGGGCGGGGCTACGGAAGCCTTTCAGGAAACCCGGAAGTGATCAGCAGCAGCGGCAGCAGGAGACACACGTGATCATTTCTTCTTCTTGTTTGTGATGTAAAACTATTTTATAAGTTATTATAGTGTGTTTTTTAATAGCTTTACGGTTACAGGTGAGCATATATATTGGTGTTTTTATTTTATTTATTTTATTTTATTTTATTTTAAAGGCTTTCGTAACAGCATTCACCAAGGTCACTAGTGGGAGCAGTGGGAGCAGTGGGAGCTAAGCCCCTTTCAGCACGTGTGATTATAGTTCAGTGTAAAAGCAGCAAGTGGGAGAGAACATGGCTGGACTTATAAACTTTGAGGATCAGAAGGAGGTGGAGCAGTTCTTGGACAATCTGGGAGTGGAGTACAGCTTCCAGTGCTACAAAGAAAACGATCCGGAAGGTAATTCATGTGAGCTGTTCACACATCAAAGGTGCTGAAAACATTCATTGGATTGTAATTTAAATAGATGGGTATATACTGTTTCTATAGAACTGCATACACAGCCAAACCAAGACAGCTCAGATATTGCCATGTTACAGAACATGAATGAATGAATGAATGAATGAATAGTTAACCTGGGTTGCATAAGTATATATATGAATTACATTATATACATTTATGTATACATTAAAACTATGTCAAAGGAAAAGAAAAAACTGTTTCTATGACTTATTGGTGGAAACAAAGTCCATGCGCCCTGTCAAGATCACTTGGATTATAAAGGAAGGGTTGCCAAACACTGTAAAAGAGGTTGGCCTTACCCTTTAATGGAGCTCTGAGGTGTAACATAGGAAAATACATTTTTGGGGGATGTTTCTCCTGGATCCACTGGACATGCATCGCCTCACTAGAAGCAGAAGTTTACCTGTTAAAGTCAGCAGATAAAGATAACTGCCCCGTAGTTATAGAAGAAACAAGTCTGGTTCTTTACTGTTTTGTGGTAAATTGAGCTAAGCACCTCTGCAGCATTTCTTTTTCCAGTACCTGGATATCAGTGATAGTAAGTTTCTACTTTTACACAGAGGGGAAGAGATCTGAAGAGTAATTTGTTTAGAAAGTGCTGCAGGCTGTGTACTTTTCTGAACTGTCTCCCTCTGAGTCTATTACACGTCATTTTATTCTCAGCAGATTCAAAGACCCCTCACATAGTTCTGACAGAGATGTACCTTTAATGTTTGATATGTGACGTCTGCCTCATCGTTTTCTCATTGTGACATGTTGCTCTTAGGGTGCCAAAGGCTCTCGGACTACCTGGAAGGGGTGAAGAAGAACTACGAGTCTGCAGCACAGGTGCTCAAACACAACTGTGAGGCGAATGGACACGGAGAGAGCTGCTATAAGCTGGGGGCTTACCACATGACCGGCAAAGGTAAAGCAGCAGCGTGGCTCCTTGCTTTTCTTATTTCATCCTCTCTGATGTTTGTAGTCACATTGTACATATAAAGGGGACTAATAGTACGACATTAACTATTCAAGCAGAGTACAATGAACGCTACATTTATAGCTGTTTAGAAGTTACTGGTTACATTGCAAGATCATGTGTCAAACAAAATGAAATATAATGCTTTATGGAGTTTAAATTATCCAACAGTACAAATGGGGTAGTTAATAACTGGACCACCTTCTGCATAGAAATTAGTTTTAGTTTGTTTAGATAATTAGCTGGTTAATTTGATTGTCAACAAATAAATAAAAAAACTACGTTCATCGGGGCAAATGCAAAACATTTGCTGTGAAATACGAGGATGTGCTTGTTTTTTTTCTTTTTCATATGATAAAAAATTCAGTCAGTCTTTTTGATCTAAAAAAAGTTTAGGAACAGTTTTTTTAAGGCTGGGAGATATGGCCAAAATCTTCTATCCCAATATCTCTTATTTCATATCCCCATAATGATATATATATATATAACAATATTGCATGTTTTCTGGTAATTCAATTAATAGTCTATATGAAATAATCACATCGTAACCCCCTTTTTTGTGTGAATTAAATATGTGTTGTCTTTTCTCATTTAATTAAGAATTTGAGTGTAAAACTAACATAAAGGTTTCCTGTGAAATTATTGAGTTAAAAAATGAATAAATATTCCAGCTTTACACTGACTATGTTGACATGCATGCACACAAATACAGAGGAATCTGATTAAGACAATAGTTAGATTTAACTTTAAGCAGAATTATTATCAATTAGATTGTCTTATAAACTTTGACTCAGTATTTGCTTGTTATTATCAATTAAAACAACGTGATTGTGTATCATGATATCTCGATTTTATGATTTCATCACAATATCGACAAAGCCTTACTTGTGATGGGCTTTCTTTATGACATTTTGTAGACTAAACATTTAATAAAGAATATGGATGAATATCAATATATCATATAATACTTCTGAACACATCAATATTAAATTCTTCAAATTAGTTCTGTAAAATTGTAAAATTTAATTGCTCTTTTTGATGCCATGTCTGGTTTTTATTCAACTGATTCATTTAAATTCTTCCCCCCAGGTGGGATGACAGAGTGTCTGAAATCAGCCTACTCCTGCTTCCTGCGCTCCTGCAACGCCAACGGAAAGAAGTCCATAGACGCGTGCCACAACGCCGGCCTGTTGGCCCACGACGGACGGGCCAACGAGGGCGGACCTGACCTCGCAGCAGCCCGGCAGTACTACGAGAAGGCCTGCGCCGGCGGCTTCGCTCCCTCCTGCTTCAACCTCAGCGCTCTGTTCATTGAGGGCAACGCCAAAGGACTGAAACCGGACATGAAACAGGCTCTGACGTACGCCAACAGGGCCTGTGAGCTGGGACACGTGTGGGGCTGCGCCAACGCCAGCCGCATGTACAAACTCGGGGACGGCACGGAGAAGGACGAGAAGAAGGCGGAGGAGCTGAAGAACCGAGCGAAGGAGCTGCATGGTTTGGAGAAGGAGAGGCAGATCAAGTTCGGGGAGTGAAGGGCGACTCTTCATTAAGTTATTGTTGATTTGGTGCTCTAGTCTGGTGTCCAGTCAGGTTCTCCGTGGAGACAAGATTGTGTGTGCAAAAACAAAACCTGTTCGGGGGTTTTGAAAGTAGGAGATGATGTGTTGTTTGTCCAAAAATAATGAATAAATGGATGTTTGCCTCATTTGAAATGTGTCGACAGTCAAATTCAGGGAGTAGTATTGACTATTTGTGTGGGCAGATTTCAGTCAAATATATAAAGTAAATGTGAAAGCAATAAAGCGAGTCTTGATTCATGTACAGTACGAGAATATTTATGATTCCTTTATGAAGGACTATGATTTGTGGTATGAACTTATATGGTTAGAACTCAGTGTATTGTCATCACATTGTGGTGTGCATCAACCTTTATATAATACTATTTATACATAACCATTGTGTGTTATTAGTATGGAATGCTTCAGAATTTAATTAAATTTAATTGCAACAAACCTTGTGTAGTAAATTGTGAAGCTCGAGCTCTTGGATAACAGACAGTAATGAACCAAATGTAATTCAAACAGGTGAATATCATTTATTAGAAATAATAAGTCATTATCAGTGGTGGAAAAACTCATACAGTCCCAAAATACTCTTGTTAAAAGTAAAATGCACTTAAAGTATGAAAGATAGAATAGTCATTATGCGGAGTGTTCATTTTTACAGTGGTTTATTAATATAGAATATGATAATATTCTGTTTTTTATCACTAAAAAAAATACATATAGGAGCATTTTAATGCTGTAGTTTGTCAATGTGGAGCCAGGTTAATATACTTTGTGTACTATTACTGGGTAGGTTAATATAGTACTACATCAATTCTTATTCTTATGCATGTTTTTTAATGTAATATGTATCTAGAAAAAAAAAACACATAAAGAAACATTTATTTGACAATATGATATTTACCCTTAAATGTAGTAGAGAATAAGTAGAAAGTAGCATAAAGTAGAAATACTCTGGTAAAGAAGTATGTCAAAATTGTTAGTACAAATGCATGTTAGAGCATTTTAATGTTCAAATAAATCTAGTGCAGTAAAAAGTACAAGATTTACCATTAAGATGTAGTAGAGAAGAAATAGAAATTAGCATAGAGTTTAAATACTCAGCTAAAGAAGTACGTCAAAATTGTTAGTACAAATACATGTTAGAGCCTTTTAATGTCAATGTGGAGCCAGTTTAATATACTTTCTGTACTACTACTGGGTAGGAGTACATTATTATAAACTTGTTTATTTTTTAATATAAAAAGTATCTAGAAAAAAAAAAAGAACATAAAGAAACATTTATTTGACAATACGAGATTTACCCTTAAGATGTAGTAGAGAAGAAGTAGAAAGTAGCATAAAGTTTAAATACTCAACTGAAGAAATACGTCAAAATTGTTAGTACAAATACATGTAAGAGCATTTTAATGTTGCAGTTTGTCAATGTGGAGCCAGTTTGATATACTTTGTGTATCGTTAGTTGGTAGAAAATTATAGTACTGCATCAATTTTTATAAACGTATGTTTTTATTTTATAAAGCAACCAGAAAAAAAGTTACACATAAAGTAACATTTATTTGACACTAACTATAAGCTTCAAATAAATATAGTAAGGTAAAAAGTACGAGATTTACAGTACAAATACATGTAAGAGCATTTTAATGTTGTATTTTGTCAATGTGGAGCCAGTTTAGTATACTTTGTGTACTACTACTAGATAAATTATTATAGTACTGCATCAATCTTCTAAGCATATTTTTTTATTGAAAAAAGTAACTATATCATTTGACCCTAACTATAAGTGCCAAATAAATATAGTATGGTAAAAAGTAAGAAGATGTAGTGAGATAAAACTGTAGTATAAAGTAGAATACTCAAAATATGTCAAAATTGTAGGTACAAATACATGTAAGAGTATCTTAATGTTCGAATAAATTAGTGCTGTAAAAAGTACAAGATTTACCATTAAGATGTAGTATAGAAGAAGTATAAAGTAGCATGAAGTTTAAATACTCAGCTAAAGAAGTACGTCAAAATTGTTAGTACAAATACATGTTAGAGCCTTTTAATGTCAATGTGGAGCCAGTTTAATATACTTTGTGTACTACTACTGGGTAGATTAATATAATACTGCATCAATTCTTATAAATATTTGTTTTAAATGTTAAAAAGTAACTAGAAAAACAGTTACACATAAAGTAACATTTATTTGACACTAACTATAAGCTTCAAATAAATATAGTGCAGTAAAAAGTACGAGATCTACAGTACAAATACATGTAAGAGCATTTTAATGTAGTTTGTCAATGTGGAGCCAGTTTAATATACTTGTGTACTACTACTGGGTAGGTTAGTAAAGTACTGCGTCAATATTATTAGCATTTTTATTATTGTTAAAAGTAACTATAATAAATGTAGTAAAAAGTACGAGATTTACCCTTAAGATGTAGTAGAAAAGAAGTAGAAAGTAGCATAGAGTTGAAATACTCAACTATAGAATTAAGTTAATATAGTTACTACAGTATTTGAGAGTAAATGTACTTTTATATATTCCACCACTAAACATTATGAATTAAAAACCCCATGTCACTTCATAAAAAGGGTCAGAGGAGACTGAGGTCTTCAGGAGTGCAGGGAGATAATAAATCTGTGCAATACAAACACACTGTGCAATACTATAACTACAATTATTCTGTCTGTATTTATAAGATTTTTCTTTTAGTTATTGTGGACTTTATTTTTTCTTTACTTACTTACTTAAAATACTTGTTTTTTCTACTATGTACCTTGTTGCACTATATCTATGCTGCTGTAATCCTGTAAATGTCCCCGCTGCGGGACTAATAAAGGATTATCTTATTTTATCTATATCTTTCATTCCTGCTGCTGTCAGGCTGCACAACCAGCTGTCTGCCATCCCAGTAGACCACAAAACAAACCACTAATAAATCTGTGCAATACAAACACACTGTGCAATACTATAACTATAATTATTCTGTCTGTATTTATAAGACTTTTTCTTTTAGTTATTGTGGATTTTAATTTTTCTTTACTTACTTATTTAAAATACTTGTTTCTTTTATCTACTGTGTCTCTTGTTTGCACTATATCTATGCTGCTGTAATCCTGTAAATGTCCCCTAAATAAAGGATTATATTATCTTATCTTATAACCACTGATGACTGCAATACTGCGGTCTGACCACTAGGGGGAGTCAGACTCAAACACGTGGACTTTGAGCCCTTTTTTTTTTTTTTTTTTAAATCTCACAGGTTTATGTAGAGTGACCACACACACACACACACACACACACACACACACACACACACACACACACACACACACACACACACACACACACACACACACACACACACACACACACACACACACACACACACACACACACACACACACACACACACACACACACACACACACGATATAATCATAGTCCATAAGGAACCATAAACTCAGCCGGCGTGGTGAGGCCGCCTGCGCCGTTAGCCCCGCCCCCTCACACATAGCCCCGCCCCCAGCCTATAGCCACGCCCCTTAGCCGGTCGTGTCCATCAAGTCGTTAGCTCCGCCCCTTAGCCGTTAGTCTTCATCAGCCACTTAGTCACGCCCCCTCACCTCTAGCCCCGCCCCTTAACCGCCCCTTGTCTCCATCAGTCCCTTAGCCACGCCCCTTAGCCGGTCGTCTCCAGCAAACCGTTAGCCCCGCCCCTTAGCCGTTAGTCACGCCCCGTAGCCGGTCGTGGTCCATCAAGCCTCTAGCCCACCCCATAGCCGCCCCTCTTCATCAATTCGTTAGCCCCGCCCCTTATCCGTTAGTCTTCATCAGCCCCTAAGCCACGCCCCTCACATATAGCCCCGCCCCGTAGCAGTTCACCCCCAGCAAGTCGTTAGCCCCGCCCCGTACCCACTCGTCTCCATCAAGCAGTTAACCACGCCCCCTACCGTTAGTCTTCATCATCCCCTAAGCCACGCCCCCTCGCCTCTAGCTCCACCTATCATCAACCTCTAACTCCGCCCCTTACCCGTTAGTCTTCATCATCCCCTAAGCCACGCCCCCTCGCCTCTAGCCCCGCCCCTTCTCCTCGCATCTCCACCAGCCCCTCATTCAAAACAGAGCACAGCTGTTGTGAGCAGCATCGTCGTGTCCCTGAACGTTACACCACCCACACCACCACCACCTCCACCCCAACAAAAACCCTCCACACACCCCTGTTGGCCCCTCGGATGTCCCCGCTGTTGCACCGGGGAGAAGCCAGAGGACAACGGAGGACTCCGGTGAGTGTGACGTAAAGTTAGTTCTCGTTTTTTACGACATCATTCGAACGTTCGAACTTGGAAGTGTTTGTTTTCCCGCGCGGGACGCCCCGTTATCAAAGCACCAAAAGGCGGAGACAAGGATGCGAGAGACACCCGCCGCGAGGACTCATCGTTTCTCTCGTCAGATCACATCTAAGCTGCTACAAATTCATAATCACGCGTTATTTTATTTTTTTGCGTTACTTACGTGAAGTCACCGGTAACCCCGCCCCCCGCTCAGACGAGTCTAACGTGACGCCGGTCGTAAATGACGCGCTCCCTTCACTGAGAGCTAACTTTAGCTGGACTTGTGCAGCATGCTAACGTGGGCACGCTGTGAGAGGGTGAGTTTGGGGTTTTTGGGGGTGATTTATGGGCTGGAACATGCCCACTTGCATGCACTCTGCTCGGGGAGGCTCGTAGGCGGTGAACACCCCCCCCCCCCCCCCATGCACAGCCGCCCTCCTGGGGAGTGTGCAGGGTGTGGCGTGGGTTCACCCCCTGCAACAATACTGTGTTCAGCTGCAGGGTGGCATTGCTTAGCACAAGTCTTTAGGGTGTTTTGAGTCTTTTTAAAGCTCCAGGTTCAGCTGATGTAGATGATTTTATCAATAAAGCAGCTGTGCATGTGTTTTTATTCAATATAACACTAAATATAACACTCAGAATCAGATGTGCATGTGTTTTTATTAAATAAAACACTAAATAAAACACTCAGAATCAGCTGTGCATGTGTTTTTATTAAATAAAACACTAAATAAAACACTCAGAATCAGCTGTGCATATGTTTTTATTAAATATAACTCTCAAAATCAGCTGTGCATATGTTTTTATTAAGTATAACACTCAGAATCAGATGTGCATGTGTTTTTATTAAATAAAACACTAAATAAAACACTCAGAATCAGCTGTGCATGTGTTTTTATTAAATAAAACACTAAATAAAACACTCAATCAGCTGTGCATATGTTTTTATTAAATAAAACACTCAGAATAAGCTGTGCATATGTTTTTATTAAATATAACTCAAAATCAGCTGTGCATATGTTTTTATTAAGTATAACACTCAGAATCAGCTGTGCATATGTTTTTATTAAGTATAACACTCAGAATCAGCTGTGCATATGTTTTTATTAAATAAAACACTCAGAATCAGCTGTGCATATGTTTTTATTAAATATAACTCTCAAAATCAGCTGTGCATATGTTAACACTCAGAATCAGCTGTGCATGTGTTTTTATCAAATAAAATACTGTGTACAGCTCCAGGGTATCATTGCTGTTATAGGGGAAAAAGCACAAGTCTTTAGGGTGTTTTGAGTCTTTTTTTAAAGCTCCAGGATCAGCTGATAAATAACAACACTCAAAATCAGCTGTGCATATGTTTTTATTACTTATAACACTCAGAATCAGCTGTGCATATGTTTTTATTACTTATAACACTCAGAATCAGCTGTGCATATGTTAACACTCAGAATCAGCTGTGCATATGTTTTTATTAAATAAAACACTCAGAATCAGCTGTGCATATGTTTTTATTAAATAAAGTACTGTGTACAGCTGCAGGATATCATTGCTGTTATAGGGGGGAAAAGCACAAGTCTTTAGGGTGTTTTGAGTCTTTTTTTTTTTTTTTTTTTTAAAGCTCCAGGATCAGCTGATAAATAAAACACTCAGAATCAGCTGTGCATATGTTTTTATCAAATAAAACACTCAGAATCAGCTGTGCACATGTTTTTATCAAATAAAACACTCAGAATCAGCTGTGCATATGTTTTTATCAAATAAAACACTCAGAATCAGCTGTTATCAAATAAAACACTCAGAATCAGCTGTGCATATGTTTTTATCAAATAAAACACTCAGAATCAGCTGTGCATGTTTTTATCAAATAAAACACTCAGAATCAGCTGTGCATATGTTTTTATCAAATAAAACACTCAGAATCAGCTGTGCATATGTTTTTATCAAATAAAACACTCAGAATCAGCTGTGCATATGTTAACACTCAGAATCAGCTGTGCATATGTTTTTATCAAATATAACTCTCAGAATCAGCTGTGCATGTGTGTGTGATTACCTTCTAGTGTAATCAATAATATCAGTTTAAAGCAGTGATGGTAATCAATCGTATAGGAGTATAACCAGACCCACCATGTATTGATCCTGAGGCTGCATCACTCTTGAGATGAAGGCATGCAGACCATTTAATGACACATGAATGTGTGATGATAATAACTTTATATGGCATTGTTCCTTTAATTTCAGGTCAGGAATATCCACACATATGTGCATGCACTGGGAGCACACACACACACACACACACACACACACACACACACACACACACACACACACACACACACACACACACACACACACACACACACACACACACTTGAGTGGGCCTGCTCTATTAGCTGTCAGGCAGAATCAGTTTTAATCTGAATTCATGCCCTTTTTCACAATTTTTTACATTACATTACATTATCCTAAGAAGTACTACCCTGAGCCTTCCGCTTAGCACTTACTGTATTTGTATTAGTTTGTTGCACTTATTGTATTCCTATTAGTTTGTTTCTGTACTTTTGCTCTGATTTATGCTCTTAGATGCTTGTTTAAGAAAGGAGATGCTCTTATGACTTCTGGTGACTAGTAGTTCTCTTGAATACCTATGTTGAACACACTTATTGTCAGTGGCTTTGGATAAAAGCGTCTGCTAAATGACTGTAAGTGTAAATGTACAGTCATTTAGCAGACGCTTTCACCAGAAGTCATAAGTGCATCTCCTTTCTTAAACAAGCATCTAAGAGCATAAACCAGAGCAAAAGTACAGAAACAAACTAATACCAATACAATAAGTGCTTTCCTCAAACAAAGCCCCCCCCCCCAATCTCATCTCAAACCTCCTATCTAACAAACTCTTTGTCGCCGTCCATGTGTGACGTCGCTGCTGCTCCTAAAGGCCTCCGAGGAATGTTCCATATCGATATTTGGTACGGTTGTGTGGCGCTGCTGTTCTCAACACTTAACATATGACCCAGAGGTCACTCCAGACTCATGACTGCCGTGCCTTTTTACGGCGCTGCGGTGTCGCGTTATGCAGCAAAGACTGAAACAATCTGGCGTTGGGCGGCCCTGAACAGTAAAATAGATGCAGAGTCTACACAGTTGATTGTCTGATTGAGTGGTTAGATAAAACTCAAGTTAAGACCAAAAAGGGGAGACCAAACCAAACCTAATTATTTCCACATGCAGTCCTCTCCATATGTCAGAGAAGGAATCTGCTTGGAATCCCTTTTTGGTTTCCTACTTCTTCTGATTCAGGCTGCACCCAGAACAGAGCTGCACATAGTTATAGATCACCAGTGAAAGTTTGTACCAACAGGACGCATCGCATCTTCAAGGTTTACTCAAGTAGTCTTAGCACTAGGGCTTTGGTTTTAATCCAATAAAACATAGAGTCAGTTTTGTATCCAGCGCGGAGATTTGTGCCGTCGGTCTTGAGCAACACGGGTTCCATCTGTACGCATATTTACAAATGCGGCCTTGAATTATGGCTGTTTGTTTTAGGGTTTGTCCTGCTCCTCGTCTCTCTTCCTGACTGTGGACGAAAAGCATCACGTTGCATATGTGTTGCTTGCCAACAGAAACAGTGTGAGTGCCCTTGGAGGATATGCAGAAGCACCCTTTTGGTTGGAGCGCTGTTCTCATTTTTCAATTACATCACTTTGAATATATATATATATATATATATATATAAACACATATTTGCTTTTGCACGGATGTTAGCTGAAGGTTTCGTGAGTTTGGAGAAAACCATCAGGAGGATAACACGTGTAGATGTCCTTTTCTGAATCCACTGTGAGTCCCTTCAAACGTCATTTGCAGCTACTTTTTTAGAAACCGGCCCTCGGTAACTCCACATACCACCTCCACCTTCCTGGGCTGAGCTAATCCCGGAGATGCCTCGTGTACGTGGGGGCCCATCTGCTCAGCACCGTGGTACGACTGCTCTGTCCAAGGCCTGCAAATGTGATTAGTTAGAGATTACATCTGTGTGTGTGTGTGTGTGTGTGTGTGTGTGTGTGAGAGAGAGAGTTAAATGAAACTCCCCTCTCCGAATCAGATCCTTGTGTTTACAGGAGAAAGGGATGAAACACCGTAGGGCTTTTTGCGTCATCGAGTTCAATCCCTGGTCTTTCTCAGGTTCTGTTTTTCTTCTGCTCTGCATTGCATCACGTTCACTCCACAGTTTATGTGAAATGTTCCCAGATGCCTTATCTGCGTGTAGCATTATATAAAAACGCAGCTTGTCTTCCCCTTCTGAGTGAATGATCGTCCTGTTAGCCTCCCTCTGAGCGCTATACATATTCCACAGGCCTTTTGGTTTCGCATCGAGCTTTCTTTTTTTTTTTTTTTTTTTCCTATGCGTGACCTCCAACCGGCGCTCGGTGTTGCTCAGTTGCCAGGGCAATTTAATGTCTGGCACATCCATTCAGCACAGATGGAACTGCGAAGTCACATGTCGTCACACTCCCCTTCCCCTGATGCCGCCCCAGCCTCGGCTCCGTCGCTCCACACAGAGCGAGTTATCTGTGTTCGCTCTCTCTCCACTCTGGTTTTTCATGTCCACTCCGCGGGGAGTGAAATAAAAGGCCTCTGCGCTTGACAAGTTGTTTTGGAACACTGATAATGATATTGTGTTGGATTGTGTGTTTGATAAATACTTTTATTTTTTTTGAATATATGAGGTGTTCCTGATGTAGCTGGCAGTCAGTTGAAGTGGGTGTTTGTAGACGTGAGCTTGGCGAGCACCTGACTAGCTGACTGCGTGCGTATGTGTGAGAAACAAGATAAAAGACGAGGATAATGAACGCCCTGGCTTTCACTCCAGGAAAATCTCAGAGGCAGGCACTATTTATTATTTATTTCTTGTTGTGTATTGAGCAATGTGGCCTTTTTTTATTGCACAGCAATTGAGGAAGTTGTGCAAAAAGCTGCCTCTTCGTATTGTTTTTGAGTGCATTTGCCATGTGGTTCCTGCCGTGTTGTAATCTCGGCTCTTGTTTAGGAGAAGTAGAGGGCCTCAGAGAGCAGCCGGGACCGGGACAGTGTTGAGGCGGTGAGGGAACACGGAGGGAACACGGAGGGACACTCGTGACCGATGGCTTAACGTCCCCGCCGCTACAGGCCGAGCGGCGACAGCAGGCCTGGGGGCTTTTGGGAACGTTTCAGCCCCGAGTTTAACCGCTGATGGGAGTGGCTCACACATCAGTGGACTGCTGCACAACTTTGTCTCTGCTCTCTAGTTACCAGCTTCTCCTTTTTGCGTTACCTCACTCTCAGTTTCTTTTCTCATGTGGCGTTCTTGTTGTGAGTGGGGATCCGATGCTATTTCAGTCCCGTCTTATCCGCCCAAGATTCACGTGTATGTAATTATTAGGCAACATCCGCCACACTGCCTGGACACATACTGCGTTCACCAACGCACAAACCCTTACTTCCTGTTCCCTCCTCCCCCCCGTCCTCCGGGTATGTTTGTAAATACGTCTCATTTTAGATAACTGGTACCAATACTACAAAACACTTCTTTCCCATCTTTTGTATAAACGCTTCTCTTTCATTTAAAGTATGATTTCTGTCATTACACACGCAAATCATCATCGTATAATGTATTTAAATCATGAACAATCTGACCTAGATACTCGGATGTAAAAGCCAATGGTTGTATGGAGATGTGCTGAGTCATAAAAACTAATCTTTTGAATCAAAAGGCAGATCTCTTCTGACATCATCTGCCATAATTGCCCTTTCGCTGCGACGGCCAACAACAATACAGAATACATTAAGTTGTTGCTTTTTATTAATTCCATTTCTGCCCTTGTCAGCCTGGTGATGTTTGTTCCTATGAGACATGCAGCTGGGGATGGGATTCGATAAAACAATGTGACTACACGTCAAAAGGTTCTGAGGCTGATGGGGAATATTGACTCAACAATGCAATGACAGCGCTCCGTTTGTTCGAGCCAGTCTAGTGTTTGATGTTATGGAGATACCATTACCACTTCCCTTTAATGCCTTTGTATTAGGTTACTCTTATGTCCTCGTTTTGAATTCTGCAAAATTCAGCAAATATTTTGAGGAAACCCCCGGCTTCCCTGTCTAGTATTTGGCAAAGCGCATGTGACTGTGTGTCTGTGTTCTGGTGCAGCCTGTGTTGAAGCACTGGTCTTTCACTAAAGTGGCCTCCGCCTTGTTTTATTCACTCTGTTTAGTCAGTCGTAACCAGGCAGCTCTAGGCCAGAACTTGGAATATTTCTGTGTGACAAATGACAAACAAACTCTGTTTTTTATGGCCGTGTTATGTTGTCATTATATCACAACTAAGGGCCGTAGTTTGGCCCGATGCAAAGTGTAAAGTCTGTAGAAGTTATGGACGTTATAGACACATTCAATTTTAAATCTTTTATTGAAAGAATGAATAATAAAAAGACCCTTCTAGGTCGGCTTCATCCACATACTGAGGCGGTTGCTATGGGACGCACACTAGCAGTTCGCTTATTATTTTTTTCTTCATTATTTGGCTCATTATTTAAATAGTTTGTATGTAACCGACATACTTTCCGCTGTCAGTAGGATGACTTTGATATTTGCTCGTAAAGGGCTTGCCTTTATTTGTTTGGATGTGTGTCTCTTGATGTGGCGAGGCTGCTGCTCCGGTCCTCGTGCTTCGGTTGCCAACGGCGCCGGTGAGAAGTTTCACACTTGTGGCCACTCATCTGAATTGTGGTGCTGTGCTTCCGCTTGTTCATATAACGTTACGTAGCGCTGCATGTTGTTGAGCAGGTGGATTTCTTTTTCTCCTCAATCTACTCCTCCATTTTGTACCAGGTTTTAGCAGCTTAATTTGTATCTGTAACCTGGCAGAAGTCTCTTTTCATCCGTGTGCATGTGAATCCATGTTTATTTATGTCCCTTTTTTTAGAAAAATCTATTTATTTTAAGGTTGGCATCAGCTCAGCTCGCCTGGCAGATGTGTGTGTGTGTGTGTGTGAGCCAGGGTCGGTGTGTCAGGTTGTAGGTGTTTTGAGGTCATGAGGTCGGGGGTCAAAGGTGAGTTTAGGGTCAGGGCTGTAGTAAAAATGCCCAGCCTGTGAGGGGATGAGAATGTCAGCTATGAGGGTCTCGTTCCACCTGACACTTTCAGGCTGGTCTTCTGCCTCTTTGGTCACGTGACTCTGCATATCTGGAATATTCTCACCAGAGGAAGTTTCAAGGCAGCAGTCTGCTTAAAGGAATATGTCAAGATAGGAGATTTAATGGTTTGTAAACTAGGCTACATCTTTGCGTTAAATTCATGAACATGGATTTAGACGTTGTGGCACAATGAGTGGGATTTTTCAGTTGCGGTTTGTAAACATTCAAAGTTGGCCCCGGCTCAGCGAGGGTTACGGCGCTCGCCAACCCCAGGTTCCCACACTCATTCTGGAACCAGCTTTGTCCAGTTGGCGCTTCCTCTCGCTGTAATTGCATTTAGTCTTTCGCTGTGTGCTCCAGTATTCCTAGCTTCCTCTTGGATGCGTCGTTAGTTTGACACTCAGAGTTGTCCTGAACACAACGAAATGAAAATAAAAGTGTAAATGCAGAGTGCACGGTCTCCGTAACAGACTCCACACACTTAGTGATGATGGAGAGGGATGATTATTTGTATGAGTCTAAATATTGTTTTTAAGGAAAATCTGACCTTTTTAACTGGTATTTAGATTGGGAAAGAAAGCCCTGGTGTTATAAACAGGATGGACAAAATATTAGGAACGCCTCTCCGGTTTTATGCGAAAGGCTGAAAGGCTGTTGACTTGAAACGGAGCATATTCCCAGCGTCATCCATCGCACCGCGGCTCATAAACTTCATCCAAACCGAGGGAGCGCACTCACATTTCAAATATACCTCTTACTTCATTGGACGTGTGTGTGTGTGTGTGTGCTCAGGTGTTTCGAGTTAAATGGATGTCGGCGGGACTTTTGTGAGTGTTTTTGTTCGAATCCCACCCGCCAACTGGCCCAATAGAACATAAACAGAGCGCTGCCGCACCCTTCCACTTCCCCTTCACATTGTCCCGATCCACCAGTCTGGATCAGAGACGAGGCTTTCTTCTCACAACACGGCCCCCTCATCTATCTGTCTAAACCCTGAGTGTGTTTGGCCGAGAGCTGAGCCTCGGCTATGTCATGGAAACTGGTGAACTTGGTCCTGATCCCTGCCAAAGACAATAGATCAGACACAGACAAACACGATTCCCCTCTCCGGTTCCTCCTCTCGTCTCCTTCGTGTTGTTGTGCACTCTTTCCTCACCGTCAGTCAGGCCAGTTCAGGTGCTTTTTGTTGGCTTTTTTGACCCCTTTCTTTTTATTTTGTTTTTAGAACCGCGTAAAATAAATATGAAGCCGTATCCTCTGCACCTGTTCTGCTTTTCATCTTCTTTGATGAGTGAAAAGGGATGTTTCCTGTCTTAAGAAGATGTGTGTTTCTCTCTCTGTGTCATCTCAAAGGAACCCGTTCACTTCTGTGTGACTGAGACAACCTGTTTCCTGTCTGCTTTTGTCAGGTCGGGTCTTGACATGCAGACGGAGACTTGCACTCACATGCCCACAGTCACACACTTCACCAACTGTCAAACTGGGTGTTAATTCATCTCATTCACACTGTTTTTGTTTTAAATCTCAATGTCATATGACCTGAGGTGAGAGTACAATGAAACTCGTATGCTTACTAAAGACAAGGCAGTGACCGAAGCAGTACAGACTTATTATACACAATTCAGACGGATCGCTAACAGTAGGAGAGTAAGGTAAGTTTATTTATATAGCACATTTTAAACTCGTATACTCAGAAAACTGGAAAAACCACAATTCACTTGCATACAAATGTACTTTTTATTTAAATGACATTTTCAACGATGAGTCGACTAATCGATTCGTTGATCGACAGAGAAAGAATCTGCAATTTTTTTATAAATCCTGTATGCAAAAATGGCAGAAATGGCTTTTTCAGCCTCAAATATAGATATTTGTCGCTTTTATATCCGTTTTTATTTATACAATATTAAATATTTGTAGCTTTTTGACTGAGAAAACAAGACATTTAAAGTAACCACCTTGGGATTTGAGAAACTGTGATTTAAATGTTCTTTATTTCCTGATATGTTATTGACCAAAAGATGAATCTATTTAAACCAGAAATATGAATAATAATCGATATTAAAAAGTACATTCTGAATATTTGGCAAAATGTGGATGCCATCTTCCCACCTCATATGGCATCCAGACAGCTGTCATGAATTCATCCGTTTCCTCCCACCACACACTACAGACAGGTGGAGTTTCTGTCTGTTCCTAGTTTTGTTTTAATATTTCTATAAGGGATATTTGCAATATGTATGAATATGTTGAATTCCTGGCATTACGGCTGTGACATTTATAACTGCTCGTCTAAGCTCAGTGCTCGAGCTGCCCCCCCCCAAACCAAAGACATTTTTAGTGCACGAACAAAACTGACTTTCACCACAAAGAATCAAACAAACGCACAATTTTAAATATTGTATTTACCAGACGTGTGCTCCAAAGACTCCTGGACATTAAGTTAAGCATGAGAAAAGCATAAAAAACGACTAATCGAGGGAAGAAATCTTAGTCAACAAAAATAGATTAATTGTGGCAGCCCTACTAGCAACTTCACATGACTAGTTACCCAGAAAAACTTGATGGACAGGCCTTCATTTGACTGTGCCTTGTATGCGAAAGGATAACCTCATTGTTTTTCCTGTTGCCTTTTGTCTCAACGTTAGAATCTGACAAAGCTGGGAGGATTTGGGGGGGGAGAGAAGAGGGAGAGGGAACAATGTCCTTCCTATTTTTAGTCAATAGATGAACGTTTATCTGCACACGCATCCTGTCTGTACTCGTCCTCCGAGACGGGAACCGAGGCCTCGAAAACCAGTCGTCGTCTGTGCAGCTCCGGCACATATCGGCCGTGGGAGGGTCACAAAAAGGGGGTGTGAGGGGCTCTTTCAGGGGGAGAAAGAGAGAGAGAGAGAGAAGAGGGGGAGGGGGGGAGGACGAGTGCAGGCGTTGAAGAGATACAGCTGTTTCTCCGGTCTCAGCTGTTGCTCCTCTTCCATTCGATGCAGGCTCGGTTTCTCCCCCTCTCTCTCTTTCTCAAACACACACACACACACACACACTAACTGGAAGAAGCACACAGTGTAACATTGTTCTTGTGAGAAAAGATGAAACAAGCAATCCTTCATAGCGGCTATCAGATGGGAATAGAGAGTGCTCGCCGTATTAGTAAGAGAGGCAGCTGTGGACAGATGAGGCCAAATCTGTCTTTCTGTTCTGCGTCACATTTTCTTATTGTTTCTCTTTTCTTTGATTTTGGTTTATTTTTCTACCATGAAGTAAGATGGGCCTGCTTTTATTTTCTTAAAAAGTAATTGATTACCTTTTCAGCCCCTCCTGTATCTCCTTTGACCCCCCCCCCCCGTGTGTGTCGGTGTCATGTTCTATGCCCCCGTGTGACCTCTGACCTAGTGAACTGTGTGTGTGTGGTCATACCCCGCCCTTTGACCAGCTATTCGGGTGGCAGTTTTGAAGAAGTCCTGGTTCTCACAAGTGTTGGGAGGTTGACACACTTATCCTCCCCCCCCCCCCCCCGTCTTACTCAAGCCTTCCCCTACTTGGAAGCGCTCCCTGTTGTGTGTTTTTTAGGATGTAATTGGTCATTTCATCAGGCCCTGGAGACTGGGCAATGCTGTGTTAGGGGAAGTCATGCGTGTAGCACTGTGTGTGTGTGTGTGTGTGTGTGTGTGTGTGTGTGTGTGTGTGGTGTGTGTGTGTGTGTGTGTGTGTGTGTGTGTGTGAGCATGCGTTAAGCTGTAATGGGAGGACTGTTTTCTCAGTCGTGCTCAGTTAAGCAGGTTCAAAGTGACTCGAGTCCCGGATCAAAACTAATCTTAAATACTCAAAAGCTCATGGAGATATTGTCGGGTATCGTTTCCTCCCCCCCCCACGCTTTTTGTCTTACTGAAAACTTCACACACACACACACACACACACACACACACACACACATATTAAACTAACAGAAACTTGATTACGGCGTGTTTGCCTTGTCGTTGTTGGCCGGTGCACTGGCTCCTTTGGGTCAAGTATCGTAGCGGAGCAACATGAGCGCCGACAGAATGACTTGTTGGAGGAGGATGAGCTCGTTGTGATAGAGGTGCTACATTTTTCTTTTTCGGAATTTCCCATTTAAATACCTGGACTGCGGCGGTCCGCCAAAGTCTATTTTTTTTCCTGGCACATTTACTTAGTGAACCTAAAATAGAATCTCGTCGAATCAGCTTTACAGCCCCCCCGATCCATCCTTCTTTATATATCGTTATAGTCATATATATGTATAGTTTATAGTATATACGTTCACAGTGTAGCATCATCAGGGATCTATGACTACGGGGATTTAATGCCGATCTCCTGAATGCATATTTTTACAGAAAATTGACCGATAATGATCAACAGTAAAACCTAATTTCACACTATTATGGTTAAACTATGATATTCATCTGCGGTTCACATTTGTGCTGAACCATTGGGGCTTATAGCCCTCAACATGTGTGCAACTAGGTTTAAGGGTTTATTTAAAGTAACATTAAGACTGTGTGACCTTTTGGCCGGCAGGAGCGGGCTTGTACCGTCGTCAGTTTATTTCTAGAACGAAGGTATTGTTGTCCCAGGACTTCAGGTGTTATATAATTGTATGGCTTGTCAGGTTGCAGCATGTCATGTCTCTTAAGTGGTTTCACTCAAGAGCCCCAAGGGGCCCGACCGGAACTCAGTCATCATCAATGCTGCCTGTCTGTCTTTGTGGTAGCATCGCTGTGAAGGCGATAGAACTGTATTTTTGAGTGGCAGACGGAGACGAGGAAGTTTTGTTTAGAGCGTGACTCACAAACCCTCATGACCCCGAAAATAGAAAAAATGATTGCACAACTTCAATAGTGTTGTTATTGTTAGGATGTATTAACTGGCTTATTGTCGGGGAGAAATGGTGAAAAAGTCGATTTGATTTCTGATTAACTTACACTCTTACAATCTCTTCACCAGAGTTGTATAAAACTAATTCACCCCCCCAAACAATAGACAAAAATGTCCAATTTGTATATCAACTTTCCTTAAAACCAACACTAAGCCACTTCCTGTCTCTATCACCAGAGTTTTAATGTGACCACCACAATAAAAGCCACACTGCTTTTACTGTAAAAAGCAGCTACAGGAAGTGTTGCCCCCGTATTACCAGCAAGCTAACATCACTTAATCTCTGTGGTAACACTTCCCTGTTGCCTTTTGTACTTGTGTGTTGTTGTTTGCTTTTTGTCTCTAGGCTGTCACATGCTATCTGAGTCCAAACTGCCTATCTAGACGGAGATAGACAGGAAACCGCTCTAATATTCTGCTATGACACAGACTACAGATAATATATTGTCAGTGCTGCAGTGTGTTGTTTGTTATCATCCTGAGCTGCTCTGAAACATTTTGTGTCATTCCACAAGTTTAAAGAATGCGAGCTGGAGGAGTCTCAATGAATATTCACATGAATCACCACATGAAATGTATATTTTTACAATGTTTCTTTTATCACATATAAACATGTAACATGACATTTTAATAGGATACCTACATCAGTAAAAAGCATAGAAACCTCTCTTCTGTTTTACAAACCTATCATCTTATAGTACATTGTCAAAAGCTTGATGGTGAAACATAGTTGGGTGTTACATCTGGCAACCAAAAGGGCTATAAATTGGTTGCAAATGTCAAACTGGAGCCCTGGAGCCTTTTCACATTATAGTCACTTTATTGTTGTTGGATGCTGGTAAGTTCAAAGCATCAAAACATGTAATTAACTCAGTAAAAAAAGCTTTACTTTCCTTCATAAACAAATGGGGAGAAGATGTAGCAAAGTGAGACACCGAGGCTTAAAGATTCGTTTCCTAATGCTGTGGAAGCCGATATAGTGATGGATGAGTGTGCTGTGCAGGCGTCTGGGCTCTGCTCACATTTATCTCTTATTCTTATTCTGGTTTAGTCTTTTCTCTATCTGGCCTACATCGTCACGTTTAGCCCCCAGCTGTCCACGAGGAAGTTTTTACTGCTGTGGGTCCGACTTGTGCCAGTCCTCAGAGACTCATCGAGGAAGACATCGAGATCGTATCAGTTTCCTCTAAACATTACTGACTGCTCCGCCGGCCTGTATTGTTCGACTGCCCTTTCCTCGTTAATAGTCCGTGCAGAGGGAGCGACCGCAGACATCAACGCTCCTGCCAACTCCGCACTTCCTCCACTTCCTCTCTCGCTCTCTCTCCACCCCCCTCTTGCCCTTTTTTCTTTTTCTTTTACTCCCCCACTCATCTGTCACCACGCTCAGGTCGCCTAGCCTTCAGCAGGAGAGTTGAACTTGGACTGGGCCGCCTGCCCGCTCCCATTTGGGCCACAAATCAGGCTGAAGCCAACACACATGGACATGGACTCACAGAACTGTAGGCCGGTTTTCTGCCCACACGTGACGGCCGGCTGCTCTGGGGCTCAGCCACATGCCGCTGCTTACAAGCTTGGCACCGTAGTTTCTCTTCAGTTCGTTTGATGGATAACCAGATACAGTAATCCAGACCAGTTGGGCCCATTATTGTGCCTCTAGGTTGCCATAGTTTTATTTTATTGCCGCATCCAGCTGTTGGCCAAGCTATCGAATGTAGCCGCTATCTTGCTCCGTGAGAGTCGTACATACCGAGTGTGCGTCTGTGCCACTGTGAGGGGGGATGTGCCAGGAGAAAAGACAGAAGCGAGGCCTTGAACAGCCTGTCTGTACAGCCGGAGCTCTAATTATCATCCCAGAGAGCTGCAGGGATCGAGGGAGAAGGGAAGAAAGAGGGTGAGAGAGGGAGGGAGAGGGAGAGAGGGAGGCAAGTGTATCTATAAAAAGCCTAATCACACCCCACGGTGCGAGCTGCTGCTACGACACCGATTTAGAACCAGTGGAATTTCACAAACAGGGTGTACAGATCTAACTAAACTGGGTTTAGCTGCGTGTGTGTGTGTGTGTGTGTCTGCTTAACACACACCATGACGTCTGTATGTTTTTGTCAGCTGATCTGAATAACAATCAGCTGACAACGTTCATCTAGAGGACAGTCCTGGTGATAGTATTTAATCGGAAAATGAAGCTTTCATCGTATATCTAGTTACAATAATCCGGCAGTGTTCACATATTATTTGTCATCACATAGATTTAATATCGAAGGATTTTGGCTACGTCGGAAATCACCTACATTGAAAATCACACACACACACACACACACCTGAGCCCCGCCTCTATCTGAGAGTAGCTCTTCACAGGATGCTGATTGGTCCAGACACAAACGCATTACTTGATCCCTGACAAGATGGATGTTTTTCGTGTGATATGCGATCCTGCGGTTCTCACCTGATCTCGTAACATTGTGAGCCGCTCAACCCAATATATGTGCCTCATGAAACACAGAAATATTGAATGTATAGAGGTCATACCAGATTAAGTAATCTAAGGGTGGATTCACTCTCGGCTTGTTTGGACCAGTTGTTTCGACGCTCCAGGTCTGGTTGGCTTGGGCGTATGTGAACACACCAATAACACTCAAACACTCGTGTGGTTTGTTTGCAGTCTGAACAAAATCGATACATCTGTAACAACTGGATCTCCCGTTGCCTGATGGATAGATGGATGGATAGAAAAAAACAACAATTTATGCTCATAAACCTGCCAAGATAATCTAATCACATTTACCTGCACCATCTGAAGAATAATCTCTGTGTGAATGGTGGTAGTCGCAGTCGAGATGCTCTTTAAGTGTTCACTTAATGAACACTGGTTTATTAACCGCAAGCAGTACACGCTGCCGGTGCTCCAAAAACACCAAAAAAAGAGAGAGGATGTGTTTTGAGGCAAAATCTTCACTGCAATATTTTTGTTACCGATGAGAGAACAGCTTGCCCATACGTGGCATTTGTTTACAACTTTTGGAAAGCTCTTGACTGTTGTTGTGTGAGCAATAAAAAAACCAAAGGGGAAAATGCAACATTTATCAGAGAATCAGAACAAAGCAAACAAACTGCAGCTCTGAAAAACGCCCTGAGATTAGAGGCACTTTCTCTGCCGCTGTGGGTTGAGATGATGATGAGCAAAGAGGACAAGAAAGGGTCGATCATTTTAGTATAATCTTAGTATATTGGATTATCATTCTAGATACCAAGAGCTATGCATCAATTTCATCAGCTAATCAGTTTGTGTTTATTTTCTGAATTTGGATCAGAATAAAAGTCTGATTGCTTTTAGTGCATGACAACTATGATGCTGCTGTGATTTTGAGAAACTTTGGACTGTTAAAATATTATTTATTAAGGTTCAAAGTAAGTAATAGATTATTATTTTTTTTAAGACCCTCTTTGCCCTTGGGTGCTCTGTTTTTCCTGCACGATTATGCTTATTCCCAGTCACAGACAGGCCTGAATATTCATGAGCCGATGGCTCGGTGTGTTGGAGGGCAGAGCACAGCTGGTGTGTGTGTGTGTGTGTGTGTGTGTGTGTGTGTGTGTGTGTGTGTGTGTGTGTGTGTGTGTGTGTGTGTGTGTGTGTGTGTGTGTGTGTGTGTGTGTGTGTGTGTGTGTGTGTGTGTGTGTGTGTGTGTGTGTGTGTGTGTGTGTGTGTGTGTGTGTGTGTGTCACTGGGTTCATTACCTATTGATTAAAAAAATACAAACTGTCAAATGATGTGGCGTCATAAAATTAAGTTTCTGTCTTCTTTTTCTGCACTCTGATGCTGTGAAAAAGCCAGATAATGTGTTTTCTGTGTCGATGGCGCTTCACCCCGTAAGCAGCGGGGGGAACCAGAGTGTGGTGTAAACTATGTTTTGCAATCCACGCTATCCCTCAGAGTTCTAAACCTGTTCAGTGTGTGAGAGTTAAAGTGATGAAACACCCCGTTCTAGGAAGGATTAGTCGGAGAGCCTTGGGCAAAAAAACTGCTATTTAAAATGTGAGCAAATACAGAACATTGTTTTTATGCAGAGATGTGAGGGATTGCGTATAAAGCTGCAGTGTTTTTGTTGTTCCTGCAGTTTTTACTCCTACTGGTTGACCGCCATCAGAACAACAGTTAAGTGATGGTGTGAAGGGGTTGTTGGCCACACACACACACACACACACACACACACACACACACACACACACACACACACACACACACCCCATTGTCCCCCTGCAGGCAGTACCACTAACCTTCGTGTGAACAGCCAACCTGCCGAGTGAAAGCAGTGTGTGTATCGAACTGCTGTGATATGCAGCCACACGCCGTGTGTGTGTGTGTGTGTGTGTGTGTGTGAGAGTGAGAGATCGACAGGGCCCCTCTTATCTCTAGATCAATAGTGTTCTCCGGGGGAGGCTCCACTAGAGCCCGGGGAAAGATGGAACCAGGATCCGATCCCCGATGCTTTAACGTCACTGAACCGGCTCTGCAGTAGTTATGACCAAAGTTGGAAGTACGGCTTCTCCGTTTTGTTCCTGTACACACTGGAGTGTAAAGATGGATTGTAGGAGTAAACCTACATTTTATATTTCATATGCTTGTAAACACACGATGGTTAAGGTTGTGTCCTAACTCGTTCACAGGTTGAGCCCAGTTGAAGTGTGTACTAGTGCAGACCTGTGTGGCTGGGCAATTAATTTGTTTTTACTATCGATAACAATTTTTGTCCTCCCAAGATTATGAAAACAAGATTATAGAGGTAAAAAGATTAATTGTGACCCGTTCCGTATTGCAATGATGCTCTGGTTTTTGTCTTGTGTTATAAATTCCTTTTTAGTCAGCTTAATCCCTTTTATGGGACCCTGTCCCGGCGCTGGCTGGCCCTCGCCGGGTGTAATACCTCAGACAGGCACTAGGTCGGCCCTCTGCCCGGCCCTCGTCGCTTCAAGGGGCTGGTGACTTAGTGCTGCTGCCCCTTCTCTTCTCCCCAGGTCTGCGGAGATGTCGGCAACCCACCTGACCAGTCTTTGCTCCATGCTTTCTGGGTGTGACGTTTTAATTCTATATAATCGACATGTTTATGATTTCAATTGTTTACAAGAGGACAAAATTCATCCAGCCTCTCAAATAGCACCAGCTGTGCTTGATGCATTTAACTCTTAAGATGTACAACATTTTCTTTCTAAATGCATAATTTATCCAAAGTCTAAGATCAACCTTATTAAATAACCGTGATCTCAATTTTGACCAAATTAATATGATTTGGTGATCTAGTGCAAAAATAATTAGCCTTAAAGATAAATGCTTTGACTTTGAGTCTTGCAGCTTCTAACAGTGTGAATGTCCTTATCGTGTGTGTGTCTGTGTATATGTGTGTGTGTGTGTGCTGTGTGTACTAAAGAGAAGGAGACGAGGCCACAGCTTACCGTGCTGTCAGACTCCTCACTGCTCCGCTCAACACACTGACCTACTTTGGTTCCCCCGACTCTGGTGCATCTGCGGCACACTTTTTTTTTCAAACGCATCGAGCCTCGAGCCGCTGCGAGGCAACGCAGACAAGCACGCGTCTCCACAGTGCATGCATTATACAGACGGAGACGGAGAGGACGGGCTGTAAATGTAATCAGAACGGGCACAGTGGAGCGAAAGAAGAAGTGGATTCTTTTCTGGCTTTTTCCAAAAGCTTTTGCAGTGAGAAGGCCAGGGCTTTCAGCCGTTGAAGTCACACAGCAGCACTCTGTTACTGCTCAACGTTACACAAATCCATCGTCTGATCCTTTACTCCTGGTCCAACAACCTGTGACCTGTCCCTGAACACACTGGACGTACCTTTTCTAATCCTTTGTGAAAGCAGCTACGAGGAACTTTTATTTTGTGTAGATTTTGGCGCCCCCTGTGGACAAACATGATAGTGATGTCCATGAGCTCCACCGCCTTGTAAAGATCTTGATCTAGCTTGCGCGTGCATTAGTTTTGAAAATGAGTTTTTGATACCATTTGTTTTTATAAACAGCTGTTTGCAGGATGAATAGTGACGAGGTATTGTATCTATTTATGACTATGTAAGATAAATAACTGCAATATGAGAACGGCGAAACTTTGTGTTAGCATGCCAGTAAAAACAAAAGGTTGCAAAGTATCTAAAAAAATAAGAAATAAGAAACCTGTCTAGAAGAGCTGCACGGTTATGGCCAGAATGATAATCACGATTATGCATTGATTTTAGAGTCAAAATATTTAAATAAACAGAGCTCTGCTGTCACTTCCATGTTGTGCTACGTTCCTGCTACTGACAAATCTTTGCAATCAAAATAGGACTTAAAATAACGAGTGATATACATTATATTACCCTTTTGCTTTTGACTGCAGCTTCTGTTGCATGACATCTCTGCAAAAATGAAACCAAAACACCGTGATAGCATCCTTGCTGGTGCGACAATGCTTTCTAACATGTTCATGTAATACTTAAAAGTAGTCATTTCAAATACAGAAAGTCTTTCGATCTGTTGAATGACCGACAAAGGTGACTCTTGTTTTTGCCCCTGAAAGGTCCCTTTTTTTCTTTTCATTATCTCCCTGCTGATCCTGCTCCCGTATCAGCCATAACCACAAAATAAAACATCACAAAATGTAATTCTCTAAAGAAAAATCTCCCACCGCTTCCTTTTTAACTGGCTAACGTTCTTCTCACTACCAAACTTTGCCTGTGAAAGTTAAAGTATAGGCTTAAAAGCATAGTTTTGTGTCCTGATGACAGGCATTAAGAATAACTATCACGATTGTCTCTTTTTCTTCATAGCTATCTAAAAACTCCTTGTCGTAACTTTAACGCGTGTCCATGTGTTAGCTTGAACCTCGTGTTGGGACTGAGACGGACTCGTGAGTAAACATGTACACACACACGAACAAAGTAAATGAGATTAAGGCTCGGAGCAGCCTGGTGCTCTGAATGCCAGGTGATCAGTGTTTCCACCGCCGTCTGTGACGCACCGCCACAGTTTTGTCACAGAATATCAAATTCACTGTACGTACTTGCATCAAAAAGCTGTGCCAAGTGGGAGATAAATGTCCGCTGTTTGTCTAGAGAGGGCTAATGGGAAAGTGTCAGTGTTTTACCGCCCATAAATTGATTTTTTTTGAGAACGTTATTGATGATGATATCTGATAGTTTTAAGATGCATGGTGTTAAGCTTATCCAACCTGTTGATAACCTTTTCTGTGGTGGTACTGGTACAGCAGTATAATCAGAGCTGCTGCAATCATTTTCATAATCAAATAATCTGCTGATTATTTTCTTGATTAGCCAATTAAAGAGCCAGTGTCCTATATATGCAGTGTGTGCTCTCTGATTCGTTTACCTCCTGGACAAATATCCATTAATCATGACAGACTTGTAGACGGATATTTGTACCGTTAAGTTGAGGTGAAGAGGAAAAGGACAGAAGATGAGCAGCGTATAAGGAGGACGGAGGCTGAATGGAGGTGCTGGAGACCTGATTTCAGGCCCACTGGCGACGGGAATGTTAAGGCTCAGTGCTGCATGTGGAATGCAGCGCAAACACACAAATAAACACTCGCTGACCATCGCCGTGCCCTTCAGTAACGAGCACCTTTTTGTGTTTGAACTGCGGTACGAATGTGAATGTCAAAAAGCCGTCTGACAACACGAGAGGAGGGGAGGGAGGGGGAGCCGAATGAGAGAGGTGTGATTCAACAGCACCTGCTATGCAGTGTAATGAGTCACATCCAGCGACACATCCTCTGCTACAAGCTCCGACACGAATCACTCCACGTTCCTCTGTTATTCTCTGCTTCCCCCTCTAATCCTGTCACGTCCACCCTCAAGTCTTATCCCTCTGAAGTAGAAAACGCACACCTACACCTTATCTCTGATCACATGGTATACTTTCAGCTGACTTCGGGCTGTCCCCTGACAGTCAAGGGTCAGTCGGTGACCCCTCAGTCGACCTGAAACGCTTCATTTTTGTTTTTCGAGGCTAGATCTATGAAGAACTTTGTGCTCTTGCAAACTATCTTGTGCTATAGTTTAAAATCTGATCATACAGACGTTGGTTATATCAAAATGGATGGTGACGACACACAAAGAACAACATCCACAAAGCATCGTAAAAGAGACGGGGTTCATGTTTCAAGGTTGACGGTCTTGCCAGACCACATGGAGAGATGACGAAGCGTCCAGATATCGGGCAAAGGTTGCTGTAAAACTCGGGGCCGGGTCTTCACTTTGGCCACCTTCACTTTGGGTCTTTCCAAGCTGATCTAGAGCCAGTTGTGGTGCACGGCCACTTTAGGAAATGCGCCCAAAGAGGAGAGAGAGGACCGGCGAGGAGAGAGAGGACCGGCGAGGGGATCCCTCCCTCACAGAGCTGCAGTCCCCTTCAGTTCAGTTCATTATGAAACGGCGTCGGGCTGCTTAATGTAACGTTAATGTGGTCGAAATCATCACTGATACTCAATGATGATCAGAATCAGAAAAAAATCTGATTTGGTTGCAGCACTAAAAGAAACCCTGTACTTGAACCCCCAGTAAGCAACGCCAGGACTCCAACCACTGGGAATCATGTCACAAAACCCAACACATGTCGGATCAGCTCACTATCAAGAGGTGCATGGATGTTGCCAAGAGGAGAAGGAAGAGGAGGGAGGGGAGGGGGGATGTAAGACGGACTCTTACATCAGGATCTCTGGATTGTGGAGGGCAGTGACTCAGACGGAGGGGGTGCTGCCTCTCTTTGTGTTTCTGGAAGCAGCATAGCTGGAGGCGTGGGCGTCTGAAGGAGCTGCAGAGTTGCGATCCAAACCGGCCCGCGGTCGTTGGAGAGGAGGACGCTCGGACAGAGGGGGCAAAACTGGCAGTGGACAGGCAGAAACAGTCTGTTACCAGAGGGTGTTTACTCCACTCAGGGACCCCACAATGACTCACTGACTCTTTGTGCACAAAAAGACCTTATTTCTGTTTCCCTAGCACAAAAAAAAAATGTGTCGTCTCGTCTGTTATCAAGCTCAGTGACTGTGTTTACATGGTAAGATGTGATCTTTTGAAAGAATGTCAGGCCTTAAGTCAGCAAAGGTTTAAAGTGGACTTCGGTGAGTGGAAGTCTTAATCCACTGTTTGTCCTGCTGCTGAGCTTTGTACCCTCACCCAGCACGACGGCGGCCCGGCAGGGGATGACGAGCTCTCAGCCTCTAAAGGCCGACTGCTGTCTGCCAGCATGCAGCATTAGTCTTCATCAAATCCCACACAGTCCAACACACAGGCTCTCTATCTGTCAGAGTAGTGAGACACCTGCTGGCTAATGTGAGGAATGTCACGTGAGAGGCCTGGAGGCAGAGAGCATGATGGGACGTACACTTGACTGGCTTGTAGAGTTGTTGACAAGCAATTTGAGGATTTATTTTTTTCATTTTTTACATTTTATATACAAAATCGACTGAACATGATTGTGAGCTGCAGCCCTAGACTCTTGTCTTGTCCTTTTGGTGCTCCCTGATTGGTTGAAGAAGGAGTTTCAGTGGTCATATGATATTAATTTGCAATTTCCTGTAGACAATCTGTGAAATGTGATTATTAGTGCTTCCTCTTCTCAGTGGATGAGTGACTAAGATTTCTTTAGACGATTATTTATGCTTTCTTTTCATGCTGAATGCCTTATTTCCCCCAAAACTCATGGGCACTTCTCTGGTAAACACAAGATTTAAAGTGGAGTCCTAGTCAATAATGTGTGTTGCATTAAAGTGAGCAGATTAAAGTGACTGCGAGGAACTTTAAAGTAGTAATGTAACAGTCTTAATGTATTACTGCTGGAGACCCAGAGACTGGAGAACCAGAACCAGGACTGAATGATGCAGTGAAATTAGCAGTTTTCTAAAAAAGACTCTGACACTCAAAACCAAACTACCAAAATGAAAGCTCCTTGTACTAACTTAATATTAATATAATAATATGATACCACTACTAGCTTATGGCATTGCAGTTTAGATGCACATGGTGCTCTGATGGTCACACGCTTGTTGTCATGGTTACTTCTGTCAAACTGCCACCTCCATATTTTATTTTCAGCAGGGAGCTCAGAGTTGCTAAAACTAAATCGGCACCAAAGTTCCCACTAGACCCGACGTAACGAACCTCGTCAACACGATGGCTGATGGTCCGTTGAGCTCTTATGCGAAATCAGATCAGCGACGGGGTTTTTGAGCAATGTTTATTTTTAAAATGTATTGCGTGGGTTTTTTTCTTTTTGCTCATGTTCCTCTCTGTCTCTCTCCTTTTTTGCTTTCACACAGAGACAGCAGGAGCCAGAGAAAGACGGGAGTCGATAGACAAAGACGGCGTCACGAGAACAACCGGCTAACCTCTCCTCCAGCACCATGCTCATCTGACACACACAACTGGTAAGTCTGGCCACGCCTTTGCAACGACGGCTTGGTTTTTTTTTCTGGAGGTGTGGCGGCAGCACGGACCTGTTTGTGTGCCCGCGGGGTAGAATACTAACTGTCTTTTGATCTTTTTTGCATATGAGCACAGTTAGAGGATTGTTCATGGCTTATTGTTTCAGACACAGAGGAGTGTAGACGGAGCCAAACACAACCAAATGAGCTGATGTGTCACAAATGAAACCAGTTTAGTTGTAGATGTATTTAGCGTTTCATTTTTGAATGAAAAGATAGTTGCATTACTTATGGTATGTTCACAACTTTAAAAAAGACAACAACTAGCACGCGACAAAACTCCACAGTGATCTTTTTACGTCGTAGCCCAGGGGAAGCCCAGACAAAAAGAACCACAAGACATACACAGGTGTTAGAGCAGGAAGTACGCTAATTACAGATGCATGACTGAGAGGCTCGTAAATACAGACTGACTGTGCTTCTGTCAGACAAAAGGAGGGACGCTGACGTGATGTAGTGCTGTTAGCCCCGCGGCTCAGCAGAACGCCACCGTGGAAGGCAGCTAATGGGCTCTTAAAGCACCGGCCTGTTCCAGCCTTGAGCCTAAAAGACAGACTGAAAGACACACACACACACACACACACACACACACACACACACACACACACACACACACACACACACACACACACACACACGAACACAGAGGCCGTCATTGTCAAGTACACAAGGGATGCCTTTGCTGGCTTTCAGGATTCTGAGCAATTTCTTATTTTTTATTACTCTCTCGCTGTGCTTTTGACAAAGAAAAAGGCTCAGAGGTTGTTTTTTTTCTGTCATGGGCAGAGATGAATATTCAGGAACATTAATATATCATCCTAATAGGACCTAAATCACAGTTGAAATGTCCTTTTTTTTAGAAGCAATGACTTTGTGAAGTAATGATAATGAATCAGAATGGAAAGACAATAAAAATGCATCAGTGCAGCATTTAGTGGTTCATAGAAGTAAAGAAAAAACTGAGAAATTGATTGAATCATTAGTCAAGAAAACAAACAAACCTTTGCTAGTTACAGCTTGGAAAAAACCTGTTTGTGTTTTTTGACATTTTGAAAAGAGAGGAAGCAACTTCAAGAGTACACTTTGGGCTGTAGGAGTACCAGCAGCAAAACAAACTTATCAATATCAGTTTAAATATTTTCATCACTTTACCTTGCTGTCTGACAACCCGTTCTGGCTGTAAGGTCGTTATCTTTACTCTCTTCAAAGCCACCAGACTCCATTGATAACAACAGGGATTTAACCTTGCATAACACAGGAGCTGCTGGTCTTTCTATGCCTCCATCTGTTAGTTTGTCTGTGTTATTGTGTGACTATGATGAATCTGAACTAACCCTTAAAACCACCAAAGTCACACAAACTAATTATCAAGGCAGCGATAGACCAGCAGCTCCTCGTGTTCTGGGAGGTAAAACTACTCCTGCAGCTTTAATGAGAGTAAAGATAACGGCGTCAGTTTGCTGTCGGAAAAGACAATTTGTGACAGCGAGGTAAATCGTTGAAAGTATGATATTGATTTAATGTTTAAGGCAACTTAAGATGTTTTACTGCTGCCCCCCCGTCCACAGCACTTTCTATGGATAAGTACCTCATATGACTCACTACAAAAATAATTCAAACTATCCCTTTAAGTCCGCTCTGCAGAGTCGCTGAGTGGCAGCGCAGACATGCTCCAGTGTCCGGTGTAAGCTGTTTAGTGTTGTGTCTCGTACTGACAGCTGCTTTCTCCAAACCCCTTTCACAGAAGATCTCCTCCTCACGCTGAGCCTAAGCTCCTTCTGTCCCGTCTCTCTCTCTCTCTCTCCTCTCTCTCCCTCCCTCCGGTGTAGTGAGTGACAGACTGTGAAAGTCTACGTCCATATGGCAGTCACAGGTCATCCTGGGACGATCGCTGAACCTGTCAACACAAGTTCAGTCCCGTCTAATTTTCTGAAGTTGAATTCTTCTCAGTAGTAGATTTGGTCGTTTTTTTAATAATGAGCTGAGAGTACTCCAATCCAACAGTAGGTGGTGCTGTTGCTTCGAGCTGAGTGTCTTCTTATGTCTGCAGCTAACGATTGTCCAGATGTGGTGGTAAATAAACTCACTGTGACATATTTTGTGTGTGTTGTTTTTCTTCTTCCCAGAGGGCCGGGCGGGCTTTGCTGCAGCTGAGGATGATGAATGGTCTCTTGCGATAGAGCTAGATGGTGTGGGAATGATGGACCTCCCTAATGGCCAATCAATCATCACCACCACCGCTGCAACGGTCTCTGAGGTGAGGCCACGTCCACTCACCAGACCGCCACACACTCCTTTCTAAAAATTCATCTTTTGACCACTTTTACACACGGAAAGTTCAGCCTTGTTTTCTAACAGCACCGCCATCTTTTCTTCTTTTCTTACAATACGTGTGTGTGTGTGTGTGTGTTTTTCTAGAAGAGCAGCAGCTCCGAGTCTCTCAGCGATAAGGGCTCCTCGGACCTGAAGAAGAGTTTCGACGCCGTTGTGTTCGATGTGCTGAAGGTCACTCCCGAAGAATATGCAGTAAGTGACGCTCAAGTGTGTGTGTGTGTGTGTGTGTGTGTGTGAGTCTTTAAAACCCAAAATGTTCAGTAAGCACAAACGCTATGTGCTGACTTGAGACAGGAGGAGACGGGATGATAGAGGAGGAAATGGGGTCAGAGTTTGGATCAGTAATAATTGATGATGTCTGGCAGTGCCAAGCAGCCACTGATAGATTTCATCTGGTCTCCACTGCACAGAGTTTTCCAATGGCAACTATGAACACACACACACACACACACACACACACACACACACACACACACACACACACACACATTATTAGCATCACCTTGTCGTGAGGAATAATGTTGCTCAGGATTGTCAAGAGTCTAAAACGAGACCAAGACTTTATGAAGGGTTGAGACCAGGTCAAGACCAAGACCAGGGCTGAGCCAGTCCCACACTGCATGGCACAATAATGATGAATTATGGAAGATTCAAAATGTAGGCACTCCTCAAACTGATCTGAAAAGATCCACATCCCCATAAAAACAGCCATAAAAAAAGCAAACATAGATTCCTCTTCATTCACTTCTATTATTGCCATATGTACTGTACGTGTGTGTGTATAAGTGAACCATGAGAAATGTCTTGATTAAAAAATAATCTAAATGCATTGCAGGTGTGAGTTTAATGTGTGATCTGTGAACAATCAGTTATGTTAACAAATCAATCAGACAATGCGTAGGCAGTTTTGTGACGTAGTCCTGCAGATGTGGTCTAGACCGGTCTTGTAATAAAATCCAGAGTCCTGTTTGTCTGAGACCAAGACAAGAACGAGTAAAAATGGGGTCTAGACCTTCAAGAAGTATTCTCGAGACGGGGATTGTCCCATAATAAATCAAATAAAAGCATGTTCTTTAATCTCGTTTCTTTGATGTTCGTCATTGGTCTGCACCGTTCAACCACAAGAGGGCACTCTTTCTCTTCTTTTTAACTGTGGTGTCTTTATTTCACATGTCTCCATGCTATATATATCTATATATATTAGCATGTTACTTAAAGGTCCATTCAATAAAGACCACAGTCACAACCACCTGAGAGGACAAAACCTCTCTAGCAAAAGCTGTGTTTTGATAATTGAACCATTATTTTAGGAAACTTAGATTTAGACAGTTTATCATTTTTCAAAGACAATAATTATATGGCAGCATGTGACAAAATGTTCAATCTGAAACACAGCCTAGTCTAACAACTGTTTTATTTGTTTTTTTTGTCTCCTCCAGGGTCAGATTACGCTCATGGATGCTCCTGTGTTCCAAGCCATCCAGCCAGAGGTGAGCTGCTCTCAAATCTGTTGATAGGAAAGAGGCGTTGACCAGCGTTTCATTCAGGCAGCTGTTTTTAGATTTAGTCACATTTTAGTCACATTTAAGTAATTTTACCGCCTTTAGTTTTAGCGCAATTTAAGTCTATAAATGACAGTAACTTTAGTCTTAGTCATGTGTCAAAGGTCCTTTTCAGTCATCAGAATATATCGCAGATTTCTGTCAATATAGTCCGACAAAAAAACATACATTTTGTCATTTAAGATTTTTTATTAACTGATGAACACATTTTAGAACACACTTTTAAAACTACATCTTAGTCTCGTCTTTTTTCGCCAGCCACATTGAATGCGTGAAATTGTCTCGCCGTCTTCTCGTCTCAGTCACAGGAAAGGAGGACGCTGACAAACATATTTCGTCATAGATTACCGCTGGTGTTGACAGCTTCACTTTTGACATCTAGCGTGAGAAACCAACACGGTTCAGGAGTGACATGTCTGAAATCGGATGTGACCGCTCGAAACATTTACACTCGCATCTCAAAATACATGAAACGAGAACACACACAAAACAAATGTCAGTTAGTCGACAACAGGTCCAGTGGATACTTTACATAATTGCATGTATGTATATTTAAGAATTTACACCCTCCATCTGCCGTCTGTCTCCCTCCGTCCCTCTCTTCCTCTGCTCTGTCCGTGCGGTTGATACCCTCCACCGTGTTGTTGCTCTGAGCAGCTGTGATCAGAACCACCGCACGCGTCCTCTTATCGTAGTGATGGGGGCATCTGTGTCTCACCCGCTCTGTCGCCTCCAGATCCGGCTTAATCTCCTGCTTTTTTTCCTCTCTTTTGAATCATTTTTGGACTCCCTTTTTCTGACAGAAGTCACGGATAACCTGTGTTTAAGGTTTGCCACTGTGGCCTTATAAAAGCAGCACCCCGACCACATCCCAGTGCGGTGCGCTACAGTCTGACTCCTGCTCCTACACATGTGCAACACTTGTCTCTTCCCAAGTCTCAGCTAACAGCACAGCCACACACACACACACACACACACACACACACACACACACACACACACACACACACACACACACACACACACACACACACACACACACACACACACACACACACACACAGATGTTTATCATTCCCAGTCTGGCGTTTTGATTTGATTTAGATAACAATGTCGTCGTGTGGCCTGACCTTTTTCGGATTCTTTTAAATAGTTTGTTGTGGCTGAGTAATGGAAAAGACTTCCCCGTTAGCTGTTTTCTTCCCTCGGGGGAAGTCATTGACGTCGTCTGGACGGCAGCCCCCGATGGACGCCCAAGTTCACACTGCGTGGTTTATAACTGCAAACATGCTCCTGTGCTCCAGTCTGGTTTTGACAGGCCGACAGGCTCAGTGGGTTTTATAAGCCTCATGAAAATGTGTCCGTGTGTTTCAGTCCAACTTAGCAATTTGGAAAATAAGTTTTAGAGGGTCAGGAACACGGGGACAGCGGCTCACTTAATGCTTTAAGATGGGGAGATCTTTAGAGAGACCTGAAGTGGCATGTGTGTGTGTGTGTGTGTGGTGAGTGTGTGTGTGTGTGTGTGTGTGTGTGTGTGTGTGTGTGTGTGTGGAGAGTCTGTGGTCTGATTGAGTGGGAGAGCTGACAAGGAGATGAAGGATGCAGTCTGGAGGTAGAGTGACCCAGCGGCGTCCTGGCAGTGACGGATCCAACTGGAGAGGCTTTTCCTGCTCTCACGGTACTTTTTATTTTTGTCTCGCAGCACCGGCTGAAGAAAAAAAAAAAAAAAAGCTGCACAGCAGCTATGACCGAACTAGAAACTCAGCTAGAGTTTCCACTGCTGTCAGTCTCCTCGCCCTCCTCACAGACACATAATGGGAAAAGCAGGTGTGTGTGTGTGTGCGTGTGTGTGTGTGTGTGTGTGTGTGTGTGTGTGTGTGTGTGTGTGTGTACGTCTGCTGCTTCACTCGGCTCGCTGCCTGAATAGGAAAATATTAAATAACTTGGTTGAATCTGTGAGTTGTGCAATAATGTTTTTACTGACATGGAGCCCATTTATGCACCCTTTAAATGCCATGTTACACCACTGAAATAGACGTGTGTGTGTGTGTATATAAACATATGGGAAACAGTGATGGACATAATTGGCGGTAAGGGACAGTAATTCATTTAGAACAAATCCTTTTCATTTTTGAAAGGGAAAAGAAGACAAATAGTGTTCGTTTCCATGATAACTCTCATTTGTCAAAACAGTCGAGGGAACTTTCAACTTCTCGATAAGATATATCTTCAGTTTCACACATACTGAACTCCGACAAGACCAGATGTTCTTCAGAAGGTTTCACAAGTTCACAATTTTTCTGACTTTTTTTTTGCATGATATCAAACTATAGACGAATCAAATTTTCCACCAGATTGCTTCCAAGTGTTCCTGCCCATGTTTTTAATGCGCGCTCTATCAATGCCCTGACAACAGCGGTACTGTAGAAATACAGTGAGCTTGCTTTTAAGTCGTATAACTGCAATTGATGTCGTCTGCGTGGTTTCAATTTTCTGTATCAGCAGTCTGTCCTGTTGGAGCCGGTTCTTTTTACCGTTCTTCCAAGACTGCCCATAATAACTGTACTGACTATTAGAAATATACGAAATTACCATAAAACTAGCCGTGCCTTGGCCTGTTAGTGTTTGTGTATTAAGATTTTTTTATTTTTCCCCTTCCCATAAACACATCAGAACAGTTTAAATGTAATATGTGTGTGCGTGTTTAAGAGACTAATTTGCGCTCTGGTGTTTACAAATTTGTTTTTTGTTACATGTGTATATGACGCACAAACAGACGCTCTGGCACGGGGGTGGAAAAATGACCCCAGACAGCATCGCAGTAGAACAGAGGTTCTCATTAGCTCAAGTGTTCCATCGCTGACATGGAGCAGATGTATGGAGAGCAGCCGGGGAAGGTCGGGCCAAACTCTCCGCTGGGTAATAACTGTCCGTCACAATAGTGATAAAGGATGACATGAAAACGGTGTGAGGAGATGCTTCAACATCTGGACAACGAGAAGCCCAGTTCACGATCCATTTATCCTTTTTATACTGGGGTAAATATGGCTGATAACGGGATAAAGAACCCTTTGATATCGGAAAAGGCCTCAAGAAAGCCGGGTTCCAAAGCTCAGACCTCGAGCGCATGCCGCTCCGACACAGCAGACAGCACAGAGCCTAAACACATCTGCTTCTGATGATATGTTAAGTGACAGCTCATAAGACGTTGGCATGCACGACGGTTCGCTGTAATCTACTTCCTGTACACGTAATGGACCCACGTCAGCACAGGACCGCTCGGGCTTCCTCGTCTGTGAACAAAAAAAAAAAAAAAAAAAAAAAAAAAAAAAAAAAAAAGATGGCAGAGAAGTTGACAAAGAGCCGTTGAGTGGAGCATGGACGGAGTTTTGTGTATAATTGATGAGAACAGCAGAAGCTATGTTTTGATGGTAAAATAATCTATGGTGCAGAGCAGACTGATGTCTAATCTACAACCCTCCGCTGAGTTGCTGATATGTTCTTTGGCTGCTGGTTTTGCAAAGTGAAATGCCATCGAAAGGACAAGACGGATCATAGAGACGGGGGAGGGGGAAAAGGATGCAAGGGACTTGTAGCTAAATCTTTTCCTCTCATCTAAATTTACGAGGCAGTGACTTGTAACGGGCTGAAGCATCGCTGTGTTTTCATCCAGAGTGACTGGATCTGATCGCTCGCTATAGTAAGGAGAAATGTAGAGAGTAAAATGATGTGTAAGCATAGACGGCATATAAAAAAAAAAGTCACATGACATCATCCATTGGTTTGTGGCTTGCGGTTTTGAAGCCTACAGTTCGGCATTTGGGCCGCCGCCATCTTGGTTTTTGGCCGTTGTTATCTTGGCTTTTGGAACCAGAAGGGAACACGAGAACATCGATTTTCCGAAGTCGTTTTTTCCTTCCGGATACAAACACCTGAACTTATGTATCAGCCGATTTTGAGTACTGATCTGATACCAGTGGGTTTAAAAACAAAAAAATTTAAAACAGGTTAAAATTCCATGTCTAAAATAATTTGTCGCTCTTTAAACATCTCCTTCAAACAACTTTATTATTGAATTTCTCACAAAAAACACTACAATTGGCAAAATTACGTTAGAAAACATCATGATAAGGTTTTAATGGTGCTAAATTTTTATAAATGGTGCTTAAAATCATCATAATGTGACTCAATGCATCCCCGGTTTACGTTAGCTGTTAGCTCCATTACTTAGCCTAGCAGGACTGTGCTGCTAATGTGAACTAGCTCTCCTTCTCCAGATTTCAACACAGATTTATTGTTCACAATGAAACATTATCAGGGAAAAACTAGGGTGCATGTGAGTTTCACCACAGGTGTTTGGATTTGGTTTGCACATGTGCAGTAACGATCAGGCAGGATGTGCAGAACGGGTAGCGAGGGACGTTGGTTGTTGTTGTTCCTGTGCAGCGTAAAAGAGCTGATGAATTATATGAAACCGTGATATGGGACCTCACCTGTTGAGACCATAAGCTCATGTTTACAATGTTTACTGAGGGAATAAATCAAGAGAAGTAGAGTCAATCCCCGTAGAATTCTATACAATCAGACTTTTTACAACCAGAGAAGTCGCCCCTGATGGCCATTAGAAAGAATGCAAGTTTACGACACTTCAGAATCCGCTTTATTGGCTGAATTTGACTCCGGTTACTTACGCTCACTAATACACAGAAACAGACAAATAAACACAAAAATCAAGGAGGTCCAAAATAACAAAAAAGGATAAACATTAATTATTTTTTCACACAGAAATATAAAAATGTGTGTGTGTATATATATGAACATAAAAACACAAAAAACAACAACGACACTTCGGCATTGGCTTCACTTTTCAGAACCAGATGTTGCCACACGTGAGTAAGTGAAAAAAGGGCATCGTTGGAGGACTTTTCCTGCCGTCATCTCTCTGTTTTTCTGCCCCAGTATACCATTCCTAATTTCATAATCAGACATGCGGTGATGCTCTGCAGCTGAATGTTTATGGAAGTAGAAAATGAAATCGAGGCTGAGAGGAAAATAGAGATTGAGAAATGTTTGGTTTGGGGGTGCCTTTTTTGTTTTTAACACACAGCCATGACAACAGCCAAGGTAGTGATTTAGTGGCTTTGGTTGTGGAGCTCCAGCTCTCAGGGAATAGCTATCAGATTGCGCTTTACGTACCGATGAATAGTATGTCAGTTCCTCTCAAGTCTAGAAATCCTCTGAGCAGATTGAAGGTCTCATGTGAGACGATGACGACTTGTAGTTGGAGGCAGGTAACGTTTCACACACTCTGCTCCGTCTCGCCTGCAGGATTAATGTTTTTCCAGCACCGACTGTGTGATAACCAACGTTTACTCTCTGTGATACAATGAAACGTGTGTGTGTAAGACTGAGTGCAGTCCTCAGCCGGGTCCCTGTAGTCTGCACGTGTTGTTTTTCTGGCGGAGGGATTGGACAATAATTGCTACACAACAAGCACAGTAGGGAATCCCACCCACACTACAGCCTGTCAGCATGATGGTCAATACACATTCATCATGCTGAAAGGTGGAGAAATAGAATGTTTTGGCAGTAGAGGCGGCGTCAAAAACCACAGGGACAGGTTTATTTCTTGTCAAAGAGGATTTTCAAAAACCATCAAAGTGGTTTGGCAAAAAGGACTTGACGTGAACGTACCAGATTTAGTTTTGAGGGAACTTAGAGGTGAGAACTTGATGGGCGAAAATGGAAAATGATGTGTACGGTGTATGAATGTGTTTGTGTTTTTGAATTAAATACTCTACTACTAAAATAATCTGTCCAAAACCAGTGGAAGACTCCATCAAAACACACTTAATGACCGATCTCTGCCCCACCATTACAGTGAGTTCTTCATCATTTCTTTTTTACAGTTTTCTTTTAGGAATATAATTGTGACTTTTACGATAATATAAATGCACAATGAAATCTTCTTATAGGAACACGCACATTCTGGTTTTACAATAAAAGATGGCCTCTACTACCATAAGAATCCCATAAGGTACATGTACTAACAGAGCGCCTGGAAAAGTCATTCTTTCCGTGGTGTGCACAGCGAGGTAATGGACGCTGCTGCCGGCTCCACAACGCTGCTGAAACAATAATTTATTTTACGGCTTCTTTTCCCCCTTTTTTCTGTTCCTCACATGTACTGTATTGGCTCGGTCGTTGTGTTTTATGAATCCACGCCGGCGACGGCCATGGCCGGAGGGAGATATCATCTTGTTGTTTTGTCTGTTCGTCCGTCTGTCTTTTCATCCATCCGTCCATCCGGTTCTCAGGAACGCCTTGAGGGAATTTCCTCAAATTTTGCAAGAATGTCCACGTGGACTAAAGGATGAACTGATCAGTATTTATTGTTCAAATGTCAGGGTCAAGGTGACCTCACAGAACAATTTTTTGGCCATAACTCAGTTATTTATATGCTAATAGACTAGTTTTGCAACGGAAGGATCGCGTAGTGCAACAGTTTGTCAAGCTATGTAAGGGATTTAACCACCAAAGATCGCCAATACAACCTAAACAAATTGACTTCTAGATCTGTTTGCTATTAGTTTGTGGGTAGAAAACATTAACAAGTGGCCCAGTATTCAGTGACCAGATATATACATTTATTGTGTTGAGAAACCTAGTGTGTAACAAGCTAGAAATTACGAGCTACAAGTCACTAGATGTTTCCAACTCTGATATCTTTGGTTGGTTACCGGACATCAAACACCATGACATTGACAGAGTTTATTTCGTGTTAAAATGGGCGCTACAACCAAGTTTTTGATCATTCCAGTGGCAGTGAACACGTTTAATGGTGTTGTTGAACACATTTTTTTGTACCGATATATGTTTTGATCATCTACGGCAACCATTTCTGTAAGTTACTATGATCAACCACGGACGCAGTCAACTGAAAGTCACCAGTTAACACGATGACTCGTCAAACTGAAACCCCTTTTGCTCTGAAATGATTGTGATCCTGACGAAATTCTGTAGAACTTCAGTCCGCTGTTGGAATATCAATTCTGAAACTGAACATGCAACAAGCAGACATTATGATGAAGTGGCTTTAAAATGGTCTATAATGACAATTTCACACAAATGTCTAATAAGATAAAACATTGACGTGATGACATGTTGGACAGACGGGGATGTAAAATATAACTGTGGTGATTCTGGTTTTGTTGTTTTTGTAGTACGGGTAAATCTGTCGACCAGTGACACCATAAATCTGGCAGAACATGGAAATCAGTTTAGGTTCCTCTGTCCAACAGCTACTTGAGATCAGCAAAAGACAAAACGGAAGATTTTCGGTTGTAATCCTTCCTGTCATCCTCACGTTACGTCCACAATCTCATCATCTTCTTCCTCAAGCTCACTTCCCCCCCCCTTCATCTTCCTTCTTTTTCCACCCCCTGTGGCCTCTCCCTAATATCTCCATGGATCCCAACACTTGAGTTTTTCATTAACAATGAAGACGTAAAACAAAAGGAATTGTTGTGGTATCTAACATGAGGTCATTGCAATTTGTGGCCTAGCTGCAGCTGGTTATCTTATTCAGCCTCCGTGCCGTTGTTTATGTAATGCTCCTCCCGCTGTGGTTGTTAAAGAACCCGAAGCTGATGAATGGACGGGAAGATCCAGAGATGGTAATTTTGGGATTAGGTGAAGTTTTGGTGTGGAATGTTTGGTTTGGAATCTGACCTTTTATTATCTTGGGTTGGATCCTAACGAACGTTTTTTCTTTTTTTTTACTGCATTAGTTGTTGTTTAATGTTATTGTAGATACAGTCGGCCTCTAGCAGCCCCACAGGACTGGGTTTTATAGGAAACCCTGCTCAGCCAGACCCGCATGTGGAAATGAAGCACTGTCTTTGTCTTGGCGGAGCAGCTTTTTATTTTATTTTACTGCAGCATTGAAAACCCTCTCCTCACCAGAGCTGCCTCGTCGGGGCTATTCTCCAAAAACTTGACTGTTTTTTAAAACGTTGAAACGAGACTCTAAAGGCAAAAGACAAATAAAGGAAGTCGAATCCTAATTGTTTCTGGAAAGGCTGCGGATCACTTCCCTGCTGCTTAAACACACACACCAGGCATCGGTTGTTACGCAACAGAACATTAGAGCGTTAATTAATTAAATCTCAGGGTGATGGACGGATGGTTGATGCCCACACGGTCCAGGGTTGAAGGCTCGGTGTAGGTTGTTGAAACGCTGCGGTCTCGGTGAGACGTGGGACCGCCCGTTTGGGTGCTACACCTACCTGGGTGGTCAGGTGGAGGTCCGAGCTGCGAGACACACACACACAAACACACAACCGGCCACCTCCCACCGACTATAAACCGTCTCTGTGTTTACGTATCATCACCACCAACGTGGTGTGGAAGCTGTGGAGAGGAGAGTGATTGATGCGATGGCAGGAAGAAAGGGAAGCGCTTATTTAAAAAAAGAGGAGAGATGTTAAATAAACGGGCCAGTGTCTCCTAGCGCCTGTGACGGAGATGCTCCGACTCTGAGGAAGCTCCACGCCGGCTTGTAAACCTTGTGGGGAGATTCTGTTTGGTCTTCTTCCATGTTGTCTTTTATAGCCTTGACCGTATCCCTTCATCTCCTCTCTGTCCTCGTTTCCCCATCCTGACTCAGGCATATATAGGCCTTGAGACATCCCATCGCCCACTCATGAATGTCTGCTTTTTAACATCTGTGATAGATATGTTACTTCTGTCTTTAACCCCCCCACCGGTGGTCTCCAACGACTCAGAGACTCGCCCTTGAACGAGCGTGTCAGGCGGTTGTGAGCGGTGAGGTAGAGGTTGTTGCTTCCAGACAGTCGGTCTCACGGGGGGGGGGGGTTCATACCTCAGCTGTTCATACCTCAGCTGTTCATACTGCGGACCAGGTCGGGGCTGGCAGGGATTGAGAGGAGAGCTTGCACAACATTTTCCCCTGCTGTAGCGTCAGTGTCCCTGGCCTCCGGACAGCCTGCGGGGCCAAAGGAGGGTCCGGGTTCCCCCTCGCAGAGTTTGTGTGGTCTCAGTCTTCACCTCGTAGCCAGGGACAGCAGCCGAGCCCAGACTGAGTCCAGACTGTAGTGTGATGAAATTACAATCAGCACTGCTTCTCCCACAGCTACTTTTTAAGACTAGCGTTGATAGAATGATTCATCGACTAGATGATCAATGGGACATTAATACATGACAATTTCAATCACTGAATTAACTAAAGAAGTCAAACATGATTATGACTTTTTAAATGGGAAACAGACTATTTTTTTGCTTTGGTCATTGGAAATTGAAGAACTTCAGCTTTTTGACATTTGGCAAACAAAATAAATACTTAGGTCTCTGGTTACCTGTGATGGGCATTAGAGGTGTAAGACATTGATTCTCAAGAACGCTATATACATTTTTAATGAATAGTTTTCATGCAGACAGCGGCTCAGATTGCATTATGAGTTATGTTGTGTTGTTAGATGTTACAGGGACTGGGATAAATGCAAATGTAGATCATATTCTCCTGATTGCATTACAAACATTATTGTATTTTACTCCAATTTTATGATGGTGTGTTCTTTATGTCGTGACCGTTTTTCCTACCATAAGATTTAAAAAAAAAATCTGAAATACCACCTTGCTTACAGTATCTCTACATTTCACGATATAGAGAATCGTGGACATTTTCTGCCATTATATATATTTTGTAGATCTGCCCTGTAAAAAGTACAAGAATTCATGTTTATTGGAGTTTTAATTGTTTTTATTCCATCTAAAATGCATTGATCTTTTTCTGCAAATATGCACAATAACACATTTGCAAAGCATTTTTAAAATAATGTTTTTTTTAAATGAAAATGTTTGTATCTTCTCTTTAAAAGAGGCATTTGAACCTTTCACGTTCCACTACTCTGCAGCTGTCTGAACTGTGTGTCACATCTTGGTAGAAATTCAGTTGTTGTTTATTGCTCATCGACTTTGGGAACATTTTGTACATTTCAAAGTTAACTGCATCAGTCTGGTGCACATGAGAGCAACATTAAAAAAGGGCTGCATCTATGAGGAAATGAATGCTCTTTTTTAACAATTTAATCACAGACACATTGGTTGTATAGAGCAGTGCGGCGAAAGAGCACCTCACTGAATTAAATACGTTCGCTGGAGAGCATCAGTGTGGAAATGCAATGCCCGACAGTAATCCTTTTATTCAATTTACTAGTTTTCATAATCTTTGAAAGCCAAAATCATAAATGAAAATAAAATTGGATTATTCGCCAAGCCCTATTTTAATCAGTATTGAGTTTTGGGCTTCATACTAGAGCGTGATCCTGCACAGCTTCACCCGTTTCTTTTTCGCAGTCATCCATGAATCTGTCTGAGCCTTTTCTCTGGATCTGATCCCCAGCCTCTCTCTCTTTCCTCCTCATCTGCTTTTCTCTCCTATCATGTCCTCCTCTCCACTTCACTTGACTGTTTTGTGCATTCAGTAAAATGCTGCCACATGTACTTTGGCTCAGTGCGTAATGTCAGTTTCCCCGTTTTGTTTGTTTGTTTTCAGGAGCTGTCGAGCTGCGGCTGGAACAAGAAGGAGAAGCACAGCTCCGCTCCAAACGTGGTGGCCTTCACCCGCAGGTTCAACCAGGTGAGCTGTCCCGTTCAGAGAGGAGACGGGAAAACAGTCCCTGTTGCAGTATTACAGATTTACGAGCCTTGATCATCTAGGAATGGAGAAATTACAGCTCCTCTTTCCATCAAGTCCTCCAAGCACTAAATCATCACCCTCGCTCTCTTAGAGGTGTTTTTATTTTTGAAGCCCTGCTTGTCATGGCAACACCTACATATCTCCCTGTCTCCTCATCATAAATAGTCCCCAGGTGGTCTGACAGAAAGTAGTTTATTTTGTCCTCTGTGGTCCTTGGTTCTGGCACTTATGGAGTTATTAATGCGTTCCTGCATGTTGGTGCAGCACGCATGGAAACATTTTCTAAACGTATGCATGAGTGCGTATGACAAGCTCCCCGGTGCCCTGTGACATCATCAACAGGAAGTTGTGGGTAATGATGTAAGGGGCAATCATGCCCTTTAATCCCCTTCCAGTGTTTTTGCCAGGCTTCCCTTTTAAGACCCACTTCACTGCCCTCCAGTATAAATATGAGATGATCCAACAAGAATGTGTTGCTGTGGAAACTTCGGCATGTATAGCAGATCCCAAACGGTGATTCAAGATGTTAGCTGCACACATTTCAGCCGCCGGGAGCCAAGTTTGGGGGGGATAATGGGAGTTGGATTGGGAGGGCAGAGAATCCCAGAAAGCTCCTGAGCACGAGCCAAAGCCTTATTCCTCTTCCTTCAGTGCTTGTTTTGTTGGCACTGATTAACAGGAGCCAGTGGAGCAGAAGAGATCTGGCCAGGAGGCGAGGAGAGAATAATTCAGAGCCCATTATGGTCAATGCAAAGTAATTCTGTCTTACTGGGTTTTGTGCAGCAATTTGCATACAGTAGTCAAAAAAGAAATCATTACAGCAGTAATGGAGAATGAGTGGCGATAATAATCAAATGTGAATAGACTATATTCTCACCAGAAGGGAAGACGAACAGAGTGCATCTTATTGGTGTCAATTCAATGGAGAAAGACAGAAAGTGTGCCTTTACTTTTAACTTAAAATACGTCATTACATCTTGTGGATATATAGCAGAACTAGGAGCAAGACATGTTATTTTAATTTCCATTTAACCTCAGAACCCATCGGCTATCAAATGACAAAGATTTAGTTAAAGGGGGAAACGGCCAATATTTCTGGGTGTAGCAAGCAAAGACTGTATATAAGAAGTTGACGTAGTCAGTGTGACGTCACCCATTGGTTTATAGACTGCTGTTTTAAGGCTTTTATTTTGGCACTTTTGGCATCTCCATCTTGGTTTTTGGCTGCTGCCATCGGGTTTTTCTGGAACCAGAAGTGACACGAAAGGTTGGCGCTAAGTAGAAACGGAGAATTTTAGGGGAACGAAAAGGTTACAATTAACTTTCATTTTAAGACTTGAAACTAGAGATTGAGACCATAAACTCATGTTTACAATGTTTACTGAGGGAATAAATCAAGAGAGAAGTAGAGTCATTTTCTCATAGACTTCTATACAAACAAAGCCCCCTCCTAATGTGATTGGTCAATACTTATCAGACTACGAATGGATACCAGGAAACAAAGTCTCGTAAAAATGTCATCATTACATTTTAGGGAAAGTGATCATACTAGAACTAAAATATTAACTTGCAGTAATTATGTAATTGTGCAATGATGTCCAACGAGCAATTGTAAAAGTATTTAAGGGCGACATCACCAATTTATTCCAGCTCATTGTTTGTGCAGTGGATTGTGGGTCGTTCTTAGCACAGGTCTATAAATTCATTTATTTTTTTTACCATTAAACAAGCGTCAGCACATGAGTAATCAGATCACCTCAACTCAGTCATCATCTTTGGCCAGATCTTCATCCCCCTCCCCCCTCAGCCCATTAAACGGTTTGATCCACAGCTATGAGCTTTGAGTCTGGATCTGTCTTCTTCCGCTTATTTATGATTATTGAAGCGCCGGGGCCTGGTCGCTCCATCTGGAGGTCTTGATACGCTCATAAACGCGGGGGCCCCTCGAAAGACACCATCTTTGCTTCAGGACACAAAATGAGATCTGTAAAGACAAAGACAACCCCTCTCCCGCTCAGTCCCACATACTGTACACGCCCGTGAATGCAGCCATGCAGAGCGCTGCCACCCTGAGTGATGTCATCGCTGTGCAGAGCCTGGCGAGGACACATGATCCCGTAACGAGCCCCGGTGGTACGGCGATCTGGACGGACATGCGTTGTCCAGATTGACCTCGCACGTGAAGTTAGACCGCAGAGGAAACTAAATGTGAAGACTCAGCATGTTTGGCAGATTTGAATCACGTTTTACAGGCAATGGAAACTTCTGTCTATTGTAAACTGATGCTGGAAGGAAGATGTGACAACATTTGAAACCTTCTCATGAGGTCACTGTCTCAAGGCAAAAGAGGCAAATGAAAGCAGAAGCCAATAGAAGTCAGGGTCCATCCCATCCATGTATCTTCTCTCCGTTGCCATCACTCCCTCGTCTTGTTTACTTCATCAAGTGGTGAAAATGAAACCCATATGGCTCTGTTTACCTGCGTAGATTGAGCGTACGCTTGTGTGTGTGTGTGTGTGTGTATATCATGTGTTTATAGCAGAAGACGGAGAGAATGAGTAGTCGGGCGAATTTATCTCTTCACTCTTCAGCTCCTCACCTCTTGCCTGCAACAAAAATAAGTCTAGGGGCTGAAAAAAAGCAACAGCTGTAGGCTCAAATTATGTGCACATCAAGAATGTAGTAAAAAAATAACAAAAAAAAAACACAGGGTGAAGCAGGCACACACTCTTAATTTATAGACACACACCTAGAGGTCCGTGGCTCGAAAGAAGACTGTTGAAAATTAAATTATCAAACACATATTAATGTCTAGCAGGAGAGAAGAATGAGCGTGGAGCAGAGCGAGGGAGTCATTTGTTGTTGTGAAAAAGTAGAGATGGTCAGTCGGCCGGGGACGGTCTTATCAGAACACAATGTGCAGACATCTTTGTGCTCTGAAAGCCCTCAGAGTCCTGCGGCACGTCGGAGCTACCTTCCCCTCAAGTTACCTCCTCTCTTCCCTCGCTTTCTCTCTCCTTTTCCTCTTTCCATTCCCTCTCTCCCCAGAGCTTTAACACTGATTGATTGATTCACTGACTTGTGTGTGTGTGTGTGTGTGTGTGCGTGTGCGTGCGCGTACGTGTGTTTAATCAGAACTTTGGCTTAGCAGCAATCTCTCCAAAGAGACAGATTTCCGACATCACTCTCGGGTCTGGCCAAGCACTCTGAACACACTCCTTCTTTTCTCTGTTGACATATCAGGAGTTATGGTGTGTATCTGTTGTGTAATCAGTTGGAATCAGTTGGATTTTCCTTTTTGAAGCGCTTGTTTTTCCTCAAGACCTGGTTCCTAATCGACTCCAATGGAGCGTTTCCCGTTAGCAGTCTGCTGCATGCTCTCCTGCACCACTTTGTACTGGTTATGGCCCAGAGTTGTCATGTCTGCACGCCTTGGCTCTGGATTTAAAATACTTAGCAAGACAGAACAGCCTGTCTTTCTATACACACACCTAAGATCCTCATTGAGTGTAACAAATGAGAGATAAAGTTTCCTGTAGCGTCTCTGTTTTTGGCGGGTTTGTTAGAGTTGCTCGGTGCCGTAATCTCTTGTCTTTTTTTTTTTTTTTTTGTTCTAGACGAGTTTCTGGGTGGTTCGAGAGATCCTCCATGCGCAGACGTTGAAGATCAGAGCCGAGGTTCTGAGTCTGTACATTCGCACTGCCAAGGTACACACATCCACGCCGGACACGACACTGTTGTTCTATCGTTATGAATGTTTGCATTGTAAACCCGACTTAATGCATGCTCTTTTGTACTTTTGTACTCTTTTGTTTTTTTTTCACAGAAACTGTGTGACATGAACAACCTCCACGCGGTCATGGCTGTGGTGTCAGCGCTACAGAGTGCCCCCATCTTCAGGCTCACCAAAACGTGGGCGGTGAGTTTATTTACAATACTTTGAAGGCAAAGTCGGTGTTTATTAGTAAGAGAGCTGTCAATAAACTGGGATGTCACGCAGATTTGGACCAAAGAAACACTGGACACATAAGCAAAGGCTAATAAAAACTAACACACAAGTGACAAGACACGATGAATGGCAGAGTTCAGGGATGATAAATAAATGAAGAGGACGGTTCAGAGTTTGGGTCGGGACCCACCGGTGGGTCGCAAGACAATTTAATAGGGTCTTCAAGAAGTTTGCAGAATTTCTTCAATAGTCTTTTATTTAAAGTTATTATCTGCAGTTCACATGAGTAAGTCTAAATGTTTGTATTGTTTCTTCTAATTGTAGCCTACTTGAAACATTTAATTAATATGGAAGACTAGAGTATACTGATACTGATGATACCCTGTTAACTCAGGATAAATGTATTTATTTAGTATAAATTATTGAACATAGAAATGAAAAAGACGTAGAATGGACATTATCATTAAAATCAATGTAGCAGGAAGGTCAGGGCGGCGGCCATTTTTAGGTGTACTGCTGCCCATGCTACTGTTGTAGGGGGCCAAATTTCGGATAAACTAAACAGACTTATGGCCAGTCAGGGAGGTTAAGTTTTACACAAATGACTAAAACAAGCAGTGGATTAGTGATGAGTAGTTATGAAGCGCAGAAAGCCAGAGTATTATAAAGTAAATTGTATTCTTTTTTCACCCACTCTTGCGTAGGAAAGCACATTGCTGTAGACTTATAAGTGACTAGTTTGTTTAGCTTATTCTCAGGTACCAATTTAGCATCAAAGCATCGTGAGCTAGCTAGCTAGCTAGCTACCTATCTTGCCAATTCCACCATGCTTTAATGCTTTAATGTGTGTTGTCACCCTAACAACTACCAACAATCGCCAGCTTCTTCTATACCAGTCAAAAGACCGAGGAAAACAGTTCAATGCCTGTTCTACTCCTATTCTATTTCTATAGTATTTAACATGTGTATATGTTTTCAAAAACACATGCATAAAACAGTTGTGATTTACTAAACATATTTCTCTTGTAATTGGCTGGCTTAAGTTGATGTAAAGTGATGCAGAATTGGCAGTTGAAATGGTCAGGAATGTTTTCACTGTCACTCTTCTCACAATTTTATGGATAAATTGTTCCCAATGGTCCGTCATTTTTCAGTCCTGCCAAACAGCCAAACACTGGTTTAGAACATTTAGAAAACCAGAAGTCATCCCTTTTCATTAAATAAAGGAATGGTTGAGTCCTATTCTGTCATTTCTTACTGCTGTCAGTCCGTCCTTCAGTTACTCCTTCATAACATACATAGTAGAGCAGATTTAGAACATCTTGCATACACCTTTTTTTATTTTTATGCAGGAAACTATGCGTCAGTATCCATTTTACAAAAAAAGGGTGAGGGATTACCGATCTTTTTCAGTGTCCTCATAGAAGACGTAGAGCTTACATAACGGCATGATGATGCTCTGATGTAATGGTGGAAATTTCTTCTACCCCGGTTCCACGAAAAAACCACAGGAGATACTTTTAGCCAGTCAGCAAATACTGCTGCTGCTGGCCAGGACACAAGCTCACCTGCTTCTTAGAGGCAAGACGGGCACTTACACACATACACACACACATATACACACACACACATACACACACACACACACACACACACACACATACACACACACACACACACACACACACACACACACACACACACTTGATCTCTGCAGGGATCATTAGTACTCCTTGCTGCCGTCACAGCCTATAGAGTTCCCATTGTCAGCAGATCAGATGTAGTGTGGTTTGATGATTTACCACACATACATGTGCAGTGCAGCCCTGTTGCAGGTCAATGCTTCACATCACATCTGTAGCTGGACAAACTCATAAGCACACAAGCATGCAAACAGTCTGTCTCCAACTGGGAAGCTGCTTCTGGCACTGTGGCCTGTTCATTAAAACAAGCAACCAGCGAGAGAGTAATGGTTTTAATCTGCACAACACAACTGCATTTTTATTTAAACCGTCAAACTGCATTTGAAAAGGACTGACTTCAGCAACATGCCCTTCATTTTTTTTTTTTTCTAGTTTTGTCAACGGGTGACAGACAATGTTGGATGTTGAAAAGAAACACTTTCTCACTAGAAGGTCAACTAGCCAGCTGTCAGCCCTCACAGTGAACACAGTCAAATCAAATCTTAACATTCTCTGCTTAATATCCTGTTACTGTTGTTACAATCCTCTGGTGAATATCAGATTTCACTTATGAGTAAGTGCAGCTGAATGACGGCGTCCTAAATAATGTCGTATTCTCTTAGGCTGTTTCTGTTTCTACAGCTGTTTGTTTCAGATTAATGCTTTTATTCTGACGCTCTTCTTTCTCCCTTTTCCATCTCTTCCTCACAGTTACTGAGTCGGAAGGACAAGGCGACGTTCGATCGGCTCGACTACCTGATGTCCAAAGAAGACAACTACAAGCGTCTGAGAGACTTCATAAGCAGCCAGAGCATGGTCTCCTGTATTCCATACCTAGGTAACAGACACAAACATACACCACGAGGTCTTTGAAGGCTGCAATCAGACGCCGTGCTCTCTGCTTCTTATCTTTATGGGCTGTTTTACGGGCCAAAGGCTAATCTGAGGACAAATCGTCTGGGTTTTGACTAAATGAGCTGTCTGGTTCCATTATCTCATGGATTATTCAGTGCCACAGTCATTCGTTAGTTAGTCAGTCAGTCTCAATTTATGGTCTGTTACTCTGTCCTCTCAGGACCTCTTTCAATAAGCATCTTGTTTCCACTGTAGTTTCTAAGTTTATCCTGTGTTTAGTTTTCCCAGGTTTTTATTTCGCTCTGTTTCTCGGAGTAGCGGATTGTCCAACATAAATTTGCTGCTCTGTTGTGAAACATCTCAAAGTAGCTAGAACAAACTCATGAATCAGTGAGGTCATTGCTTCCTTCAAGAGATAGTTCTGATGTTTTGAAGTGGGGTTACATGCAGTATTTAGTCAGTGTATTACCTACAGTAGATGACTTCTACATACCCCCAGTTTGGAGAGACGGACAGGAGCACCAGCCTGGAGGTAAAGCAATGTACTGCTGTGGACAAGGAGGTCAGCAAAACAGTCCATGTTTCTGACTGGGAACAGAAGCCTTAATCTATGCTCTCTTCAAAGCCACAAGACTCCATTGGGGGAAAAAAAAAACTGCAATTTGACCTCGCAGTGGGTAGTTTCTTTGTGTTATTGTGTAACTTTTGTGTAACATTTTGAATTCACCAAAGTCACACAGTACCACAAACAAACTAGTCAATAGAGGCAGCGTTAGGCTGTGTTCTGTGAGGTAAAATTACTGGTTTTTCCCCCAATGGAGTCTGGTGGCTTTGAAGAGAGCAGAGATGGATACAACAGCTGAATATCCCCGTTGGAAACGTCTGTCTCACAGCAAAGTAAAGCTGTGAAGATATTCGAAATATAGTGTACACTTAAACTGATATTGGGTATTTTTAGGCACCTAAGATACATTTGTCTGCTGTCCACGCCCACAGTAGTACTTTGCTTTTCTCCCGTACTGGTACTACTGTTTCTCCAAACTTGGGGTACTGACCGTCATCTGCTGTACGTAATACACTGACTATGGAAAAGTACCTACAACCCAGCTTCAAAAGATACAAACTATACCACATCTACACATGACATCACACTGGAATCCCTGATGATTTTTGCAAGGAGAACAAACACTGATACCAAACTGGGTACACATGTGTGTGTGGGTGCGTGTCTGTGGTTTTATTGCTGTACTGTTTGTTCTTGTTTGGACACAATGATGCATTTGCTCTGCTGTTCCTCTTACCATCAGGCTCGTATCATAGCTGCTGCTGTGTGACTCAAACTTCGCCACTCAAGTATGTGCAAACAAACAGGCACCCCAAGCACAAACGGCGAGCTCATGAGTCCGTCTGTCGTCATAGGAACTTTTAACCGTTCATTTTCCCCGTCGCGCTCAGTCTAGAGAGTCTGGCAGCAATGAGAGGCCGGGAAACAAATCCAAAGGACACACACACATTTGCTAGATTAACTGTTTAACGTCGTCATTGTGTGTGTGTGTGTGTGTGTGTGTGTGGGTGAAAAGGGAAGATTTTCCGTTCGGTAAGCGTTACAGTGATGTATGACCAGTTGGTGGTTGTTAGAGTGGAGTCTCCTTTGTGTGAGTCGGACGGTGTTTCCTCACAGTCGGAGTCCGTCAGTGATGCGTGTGGCCGTGTGATGCGTCACCAGCTGGCTGCCCGCGGGGATGGACCGAGCCAAGTTGGCACACGGGAGCGAAATCGCCAGCCTCTCGCTCTGCGGCGTTCTCCTCCATCATAAATCGACTATTCCCCTTGAGGGGGTGGAACGTGGGGAATCGATGAGCGAGAGACTGAAAACCGCAGAGCCTGTTCCAGAGAATCCCTCCCATCATAAGTGCTGGGTGTGTAATGGTTAAACTCGGGTCGGGGGTTTATTGATGTGTCGGTCACTGTACAAAGTCCCTTTTTGAAGCTCAAATTAGAGTTCCGGCCCACCGCTGAGGGATTAAATTACCACTCTACAAAGTGTGTTTGTGTATTTGAGTCACTTTTGTGACTTCCTATCACGTTTCTGTCTTTGCTCCATTTGCATCTTTGCAGGTGTGATGCTTATCTCTGGTGATAAAGAGCGAACTGTGCGTGCTCTGTAGTCTCCGAGCTTTGGTTTTCCCACAGTGCATACATTTGTGCTTAACTGTTCGTGTGTGTGTGTGTGTGACTGTATGACCTCTGACCCTGCTATTAGGCTTGGCAGACACTGGCCCCTCCTGTCTGCGCTCCAACCACAGGGCCGGCCTGTTAAATGCTCAGATGAGCTTGTTCCTGTTCTCCGGCCAATCACGCAAGGACAAAGAGCCCACAGAGATGTATGGCTCCACTGTGACAAAACGCACACGCTTTGAAAATGTTTCCCCCCCCCAGAACCCCCCTTGTGCTTTCACCTTCACGCTTAAACCGGCTGCCACGTTAACGAAAGACGCAAAACCGCAGGAGTGCACGCTGGATTTGTTCAGCTACGTACAGTACTGCTGTGTTTTGACATTACATGATCATGTAGTTTCATTTGTAAGAGGAAAAAACATTGATTTAAAGAAATACTTGGCCTGAAAAAAATGACCATTTGGATGTCAATTACTCACCCAGTGTAACCTTGAATTCTTGGAAGAAAACATCATTTTCCTTCCAACTCTCGACAGTGAACAAAGAATCAAAAACACTGAGAAAATTATGAGGAATTTAAGTAAATGAGAGCCACATTTAGCAACGGAAAAACACGAGTTTACAAACTCTCACACACCTTATGAAATACAATCCAAGTCTAATCTTTTCCAGTCATATGCTCACCACTTCACAAAAACATGCAACTTTGCTAAAAAAAAAGTAGTGCTTCTACTCAAGCACGAGGCTGTTAATGCGTTTGGAGTGTTTTGAATCGTAACAAGACGGATGTGTTTGGGAAGTAGTGAGCATACAACCAAATTAATGAGACTTGTATTATACTGAACGAGTTTTGTGACAGTTCGCAGACGGATGTTATTAAAAGGTTTTGCAGTTGTAAAACACGGCCCTCATTTACTTCAATTCATCAAGACTTTTTTTCCGATTCTCCATTCACCATGGAGGCATGCATGGAAACAAAGTTGTCTTGAAAAGCTCTGGGTAACACCGGGTGAGTAATTGATATAACTTTTTAATTTATAATGCTGATTATAATTGCACTTCTGTAAAGCAAGGACTCATGATCATGGTACCAGGGTTGTTTTTCTATACTTTGTCCTGGGAACCTGTAGCAGACTTTTGTTACTTGGTCTCCTTCAATGGAGAAAGACTCAGGGGGCCAGAAAGCAGCCCGGGGGCCCCGTGACTCCCTTCTGCTCCACCATGCTGTTGCTGTGATCGTTGGTGTAGCAACGTTGTGTGGAACAATCAGTGTAGTGGAAAGCACCAGGGCTAAGGTGTTGGAGCAGAGAATCCAGCCAACTGAGGGGTTCTTTTCCCTGCCGGTCCCTATTACGTGCAGTCAGTAAGGTAGTACAGCCAGGCAGGTCCTGGTCTGGCCTGGACTCTTGGACCACATCCGTATACAGTATTTTAGATGGCTGACAGTAAAGCCTACCTGCCAGTTTTTGTCTTGCTCAGTGATTGTGTGTGTGATCGTTTGAGCTTAAAATGTGTCCATGAGATGCTCCTTCATGCCGTGCTTTGCTTCAGACGGCTCCTATCTGTCCTGACTTATGGGTCCTCGGAGGGGAAGGGGTCCACAGGGGAGCCACAACTTCAAGATGTATGTTTTTATTTCAGGGAAAGAGAAGCTCAGCTGGTTTAATGTGGAAGGAATGTTCCCCTCCTTCTCTTCCCCTCCTGCTTCTCTCTGCCTTTTATCAATCTTACTGTCTCTCCTCTTTTTTCATTTTAATATACATTTTTTTATAGCAGCATTTATAAAATCCCCCATGTTATCTACTTCTGTCCTCACCTTGATGCTTCTTTTTTCCTTTACATATTTCTTTCCAGCCTTTCCTTTCCTTTAACCCTCTTCATTTCCTTTTTTAGCTCCATTTTTACACACTGCAAGTTCTACATTCACACTGGAAACAACTTTCAATCTTGCATTTTGAGCTGAGTGAAGATAAAAAAGACCATTCAATGTTTACAAAAGAATTTAATTCGATGAAAACGGGCAGTGCATGTCTTATATTCTCAACATCCAGTCTGGATGTGTGTGTGTGTGTTTGTATGTGTCTCTGTTCAAGTGTCATTACTGTATCTCTACATGTGGGGGGAATAAAAACATATAACGAATTGTTTTGTTACAGGGCTAGATATAAAATGGCCATGACTATATTTACTATAAATACACTGATAAATAACAAAGAATGGCAGGGTGACAACATTGTGTACATTTGGCCTGAGTAGAATCACACCTCTTAAATTACCTTTTACAAACGAAGCCAAAGATATTTACACACCAAAGCCAGCTCAGCCATTTGCACATCGGACAAGCACGTTGTTGCAGAAGTTCGTTTTCTGCTGGGGGTTCGGAGGAATCGCCCCAAAGTCCTGACAAAACCCAGAAACGAGTCGACAGTAGATTTGGCAAGTCCTGTCCTGGGACTTCAAACCGGCAACACAACTTGACCTTTTTTTAATGCTATGGTTAAACATCCCAGTGACATCCATCAAATACCCTTTGGTTACGGGCGACACTACTTTCAAAAAGTCAACATTAGCTGCTCTGAAGATATCGCATGTCTTTAGTAAATGACCATTTCCCTTTTTTAATTACATACAAGAGTGAGTAGAATAGGACACATGGGAGTAATACTTGATGGTCCCAGGGAGCTCGTTGGACCGTTACTTTCCAGACGGACAGGTAGAGGAGAGCTCTTACTGACGGAGGTCAATGGCATCTGTGTTCATCTCAAAGTCAACTTGGGGGTTAGTCACTGTGAAGACTGCTGGAGTCGTTATTGTCCGGCCTTTATCACCTGCCACCGTCTCTTCCTCCTTTTGTTATTTTTTACAAGGCACTGTTGTACGATGAGGGGGGGGGGGGGGGTTCCTGGTTCTGCCTTTTACAGTCTTTGGTTTTATGGGTAGATAAAGATAAGGAGGGAAACCGAGGTGCATTTGACGGGAGTCACGGTCCGACATTTCAGTCGATCGGTCGGATCATGAGGCGGGCCGACTTGAGGGAGTAGAAACCTCCTCCGTACTCCGCCCAGAAGATGCCATCTTGGAATTTGCTGCGGTAAACTCCTCCGCTGTACCACACGCCGTTCAGGTTGGTCTGGCCGCACGCGTTGTACCACCAGCCGCCCTTATGGAAGTGGGCGCAGTTACCTAGTAAAGAGGGGCCAAGACAACATCGTAAGTGTGATGGACGGACAAAAAAAAGGAGCTCAGTCATTATACTACTAGAACTTTCACAATAACTCATTTTGTTGGATTATATATCGTCTCAGAATTGTGATAAACGATTTTAAGACTCTTTTAATGTCAAGAACATAATGATGATATAATGACACTCTTTCAAAAAGCAAAGCACTTTTACTTCTTAAGAATACTCAGACATTGGAATTGGAAAGTAACAGAAATGTTAATATCCTAAATAAATACAAATAAATTAAAATCACACAACCAAAACAATTAATGAAAATGAAATTACGCGGAAAATGTGCAATCCAAGTCCCATAATGGATAAAAAAGGATTAATCCTTTCCAATAAATTGATAATTTGAGAATATTTGGTCATGCCCATAAAGGTTGTTAACTTAAATATATCAAGGTCATTCCCATATAACGTACGATAAGTCGATAAAGTAGAAATGATTGAGGTCGAGTCTAAAAATGATCTGTCAAACTTCGTTCCACAGCAACCACCAAGAGAATGCTGCGTGCAGATTTGCCTGCAGACTTCTAGATTGGCCAATGCTGATTATATTATATAAGAAATATAAATGTATTTGGAACTCGTCCCCCCCCCTCACCAGAAAATGTGTCCTTGTCCCGGTCCAGCGTGGTGAACTGTTTGCCGTTGTGGCTGCTGAAGGAGTCCCCGGCGTTTCCCTGGTAGGTGCCGAGCCTCAGCCGGTAGCCCTCGCTCTCCGACTCCAGGCGGAAGCTGCTGTACTCGGCGTACACCTTCTTCCCCGTCCAGTCCTCCAGCTCTATCATCAGCTTATAGTCGCCCTGTTTGCCCAGGTTGTGAATGTTGTCCAGCCCGAGCCAGTGTTCCCCGTCTATGTTCCCAAAGCCTCTCTGTAGGGGGGAGGGAGGGGGACAAGAACGAAAGCAATGTTGGAGGTTGTGGTTCATGTGAAAATTGACATTTTAACAGACCAACAAAGTTCAGTATTAATTTTGAGGTAGCCGACACTGTGCATGAGCCAACTGGTGAAAGAACAGATCTCTTTTTAGTCTGCGGTCACTGAACGCAAATCTGTGTCCAAAAAACACAAACAGTAAAGCGGAGCGAGGTTAACACCACTTCCTATCAATCAGAGTGTTGACTTTAAGGAGTCTGGTGCCGGCAAACAAGTAAAAATCAAATCAAATCTGCTTCCCACTGAGATGGTAATGTGTTAAGGTTGTGAACTGTGGTTTCTCACTAGAGGTGAATTAGTTGGAACGTCGGGGTCAACGGTGACTTGGCTGCAGTTTGATGGATAGTTCAATAGTTCAAATGGAGAGCTGCAGAGACACATGCGTGTTCCTCATCCAAACAGCATGCAAGTATTGATTTCTAAATATCATTTTACGACCGAGAGGAAAACTCTTCCCCATGCCATATTTTTTTTATTTTGTTGCAGAGAAAAACTGGTCGACCAGACATTTTTATTAGGCTGTGTATCAGTGTAATTGTTTTTTGTTCCTGGATCCCATCTCAATCACAAAGGCTGAAGCATGAGAATAAAAAAAAAAAAGGGATGAAGGGATCTTTTCCAGTTGGGTTGAGCTGTATTCTCCCTCTCAGCTTGCCGTGACTCTGTGATTACATAGATTTGTATGTAGGTTCCCTGGCTCCAGCTCTTGGCTGTGATTTGGGTGTGAGGAAATCCAGCGCTAAGCTGTTTACATTGATGGAGCAAGTGCTTGCTTAGCGGCCCCGAAATGAACCGCTGAGACTGGGTCATTTAGGAAATAGGAAAAGGGAAAAGCTGTGAACACAGTTCTGTCATGCTTGGAGATATTTTTAGTTTTTCCGCGAAAGAATCTGATGAAAATTTTGGTTGGGTTTAACTCCCATTAAAACCTGCTTTTAACCTATCAAACCCTAATTCTCCACTCAGCCTACCTTGTAGTTCTCCCAGTTCCTAAAGAAGTTAACCGAGCCGTCCCTCCTCCTTTGCAACACGGTCCATCCTCCATTGTCGAGGCCGTGTTCACACCAGGCTTGGATCAACCGATCGCTGCCCTCGGTCTGAAGCAGGTACATCCCGCTGGTGGTGTGGCCGGCCTGTCGCACCTGGTAACAGTCTTTGAAGGGACCTGTGGCCGGAAAAGATCATCGTAGAAAAAAAAAACATGTTTGAACAGAGATTGTGCTCGCCATATTACCGTTTTCCACAATCCGTATGACGAGAATAGACAAAAGTATTTTTTGATATTGCTCAGCCCTTGAGGAAACAATATGTTGAAATGATTCATACTGGACAGTAAAAAACTACAAATTACCATATAACTTAATGGCCTTATCAATGCCATATCTATATATTTTGTTACAGCTTCTTGATTCGTACTAAAACCATCCATTTCCTAAATTATAGGCAGTTTTATCCCCCTGAACAAATATACCATGCTGCGCCTCCAATTGACCAAGATGTCTTCTTTTTTTTTTTTATGGCATATGCAAAAGTCATCATCATCAATCCAGGCGCTGTAGACAGCAGGCGAAGAGAAAAAGGGAGTGAAAGTTGGGTCTGAGTGGATGCACCAATGTGGCCACATTCTTTGGAAAATTTCTCCTTTTGCTCGTCCCATCCAAACGTTACAAAGTTACACAAACGTACATGTGCACACTTAAAATTATTAAATGAATATTCACCTAGATGTAGCCTTCAAATAAAGCCGTGTGGCAGCACTGCGCTCAAAGCTGATGCAGCTGAACCTAAACCCGGCCATATTTCCTCTGTTTTCCCCTGTGTGAATATGTATTAAAGCAGCATGAACACCGGCATTGTACGGGGGCCTCCGGGGCCTAAAGGCCCATGGAAGATGGTTTTCTCAGCTGAGTGTAGGAGCACATAGGGACCCAGTGTTTTGCCCCAGCACAGATACCTAAAACTCCCCAGCACAGGCTTGTATTTTTCTAGTAATGATACGTCTTCCTCAGACCTGTCAGTGAGGGGGTTCTCTGACATTTTTTCTCCTTCTCTGTCACTTTGTTAGTTTCTTTAAACAGAACTTTTAAGGGCTCGAGTTTAAAAATAATGTCAGTCAACAAATCATAGTTTATAATAGGGCACGACTAGACCAAACTGTGGTCAGGGCTATGTGTATTTACAGTAGTAGTGAACCTACATGGAAGAAAACCTATTAGTGGTGTTTGGTGGCTTGTATTTTAGTTGACCTTTTACCTACTTTTCTCTGCGCACATTCATCCATCTATACTAAATCACATCACAAAGGAGAAGTACCCATCTTTATCACTAGGAATTTGGTAATATGTTTTCTGGAGACAAGAGGTAGAAATATTTCAGGGGGATTTGTTTGTCTTTTCCTTAAATTAAAACTTTGAGTGATGATCTGTCGGACATCAAAGCAAATACGATCCATCCCTGGCTTTCCGTTGTTCCCTTGGTTGTAGGTAAATCACGGATGTCCAGATTAAGAGCTTTGTTTCAGCCTTACAAGAAAACATTTTTTTGGAAACCAGCAGCTTGATGCTTCCCATTTCATCCATGATGTAGCTGAGGCCTGTGGAGCTGCAGGATTATAACAAAGGAGCTCTCAGTTCTGATGAGCTATACTTGACTATTACGTTTGCTAAAATTACAGTTCAATGGGGGCATTGCTGGAAATAACCATGAGAACACTCTGTCCTTTTTTTTCATCTACAAGTGGAGACCCTGCCATTTTACCCCCATTACCTAATTAACATTGAAAGGCCAATCACTATTAGTTCTTGAAGTGGGTCGAAAAGGCCTGCAAGCTCGTCAGCCATCAGAAACCTGGGAATGAATGTACACTTTGACAAATGTCAAGTATTGCGATAAAATGTTTTGTGATATTGCAGCAATTCTGAAAAACACTATCGATTTATGATAAATAATTAACATACAAAGATAATTTCAGGCCAATACTTGCTATGCGTTTGATGTTACAGGGAAAAGTAAGCATTTTACTCAGATTTTCTACATATGGTGGTGCGTTCTTTATACTTTAACAGTTTTCCTAAATATAGATTTGAAAAATCGCAATATGTTGAATCGTAACCCCTGTATCATGATATGTATAGTTTTGCCAGATTCTTGCCAATACACAGCCCAATACTAGTAACACTATTGTTAAAACAGTATAACAAATATAACCTGTTTAATTTTTTGGTTTTGTAATGGCATGGCAGGGACAGAAAGCTGGTGTTTAACATCATTTGTGTAGCATATTGATTTGCAAAATGGTACCAGCCTTTTTCTCTAATGCCAAGTAGAAGAGAGAAATGAAAGCTTTATTTGGAGTCTTTAAAGTGTCGGATTTATCCAGCGCTTTAAATATCTGACTTAATCAAATATGGGAGAACATTCCTCTGTGAATCTTATTATGTCACCAAACTAAGGAACTCCCCCTGTCGGTATTCAAACATTCAATTCCCCTCTTTGTCTGAGGGATGTGATGAATGATTTCATCCATTTCCCCATCTGGTTGTATAACCTCTGTCAACATTCCCCACCACAGTCTATTCGCCAGTCATAATACGAGAGAGTTGATTCCAAGTAGCGTTCAAATCTTGCAAATTGGTTTCTCATTAGAGAGGATCCTGCTCAGGTTTCAGAATCAGTCAATGTCCGTAACAAAAGTACATAGTAGCCTCACTTACTTGGTTTGATAGCTTAGTCTAGGGGTCTTAGACTTAATGGACTAATCCATCAAATGTGTGCTCTGTTTGTATTTACCTTTATGTCTTAATGTAAATCTGACTAAAGCTTGCAGTAGATATATATTCCTGTTCTCTAAAGTCTTTTTTTGATGCGGTTCAAAGAGGCGTAATCCACCTCCTACTAATTTGCTACATATGCTCAGCGCCGCGCTGCCAATACAGTCGGCCAAGTGGGAATTATAGGAATGTATGATTTCACCGCCTCGTTATTATGCCAAGGATGAACCCACTGCGCCTCAGCAATACCCACTGTTGCGAGAAATTAGGTTCTTAATTGCCGTCCGTAGCAAATGTTCCCAATTATTTGCACCCACAAGCCCTAAAGTACAATTGCCTAAGTGTTCGGTCGCTTATTTCTTCATCATTCTCTGCCACTTTAAAATTGGTACATACCATCGGAGGTAAGTGTTCCCTGTGGTGGTGGAGGGTTGATCCCAAATGGGCTTGCAGTGGCGGTATCCATGCGTGATCCTCTGGCAAAGGCCCGGTTGTTATTGTCCCTCTGTATCTCATTGGTGAAACGATTGTTAACGGGTAGATTCTGCGGTACCACCTGTACCAGCGGGGGAACTACGGGCAGCTCGCCGCGTCCCAGTGTCCTCAGACACTGCTCCTCCAGTGCAGAGATGAGAATGGACTGGTTGTTGACCACGCCGGCCATTAAGGCAAACCTGGACTCCAGCTCCTTGTACCTTGAAGCCAGTCGCATCATCTCGGAGGTCACGTTGAGGACGCGGTTCTCCAGCTGGGCCAGCTCCAGAGAGTTGTCTCTTTTCCTGATGATCTCATGCAGCAGCTGCATGTAGAGTTGGGTCACCCTGGAGTTCATGTTCCTGCTCTCTTTCCGCAGCAGCTTCATCTCATTCACCAAGTTACCATCCACGTCCACCACCAGATGCAGCGTCTCAATCTCACGCCGCTGTTTGTTGAGCACCTCCCGCACATCTGCGATGTCTATACGGGTCACTCTGTCCTTGTCTGGCTCCGGGCCTGTGGTGCTGGCACAGATTGGACCTGATGACAGATATGGATTACTTAGGAGGTTACCAAGAGGCTATTTAGATTTTTAGAAAAGCAAAGGAAACGTAAATGAAGCCATATGATGAATAGCTGAAATTGTATTACAGAAATAAGTTATCCTTCAAACCTGTGATTCTCTGCTCGGGTACGAGGAAGGTGTAGGAACACTTTTTGGCATCGGGGTCGATGGGGGCTCTTTTACTCCTGATGAGAGACGGCTCTCTGGTCCTCCGGGCTTCCCTGGAGCTCCTGCAGTAACTTTCCTCCCAGAGGGAGAGGCACAGCAGGGCACACAGGCTCCACATCAGCCCCGGCATCGCTGCTGGCTGGTTGGATGGATAGATGGACAGCTGCTGGTGCTCCCGCCAAGTCCCCCCAGGCCTCCCTGCAAGAATACAATATCTTAAGAGTTGGGACACTGAAGGAATGTTACCCACACAGGGTTTTGATTGTATGCTGCTCCACAGCAGAGGGACTTTCTGCCGCGTGTGACACTTTTTTAAATACTCACAGACAATGAGTAATTGTTTAGGAAAGTGTTCGCTCAGAGTTGTTTGTTTGGAAAGATTGAAAGAGAGAACACATTTGCTGTTCAGGTCTGCTCTCTGTCTCTGTTAGTTCCCCCCGCTGACAAACAGCCCATTTTTCTGAGGTCCCGTTGATTTCCCTCCTCTTAAAGAGGTCTGCCATGTGGCTGCTGGCTGTGCTTTATCTTTGGTACCTTCTCCTAGTCCTTCTTCATCTTCTTTACTTTGGGGATGAGTTATTCTAGCCAAATTTCACCCTCTTGCCTTGCATAGTGTGTACCTGAATCAGCTTTTATTGCCTGCAGGCACTTTTCCAGGAACCTGGTTCCAGTTTTTGTGTCTGGGACGTACCGTAGTTCCTGCTCCCCAATAAACAGTCACTGCACCTGAGTTAGTACAGTCTGATGGCTCAGTAACTCAGTTCTGCAGCACTAAATGGATCATTTTGTCAAACACAATCTAATGTAGAGCATTAAAACTAGGGGTTGTCACTAGTATCAATCTTGGGTAAGGGTTAGGAATAGTCTTTTTATGTTTGATATCATTTGCTTATTGTTTCACTTAACTGCTTTTATTATGGGCGTTTCGCTCCATTGTTATTTTTATTCCTCTTTTTCTACCCTGGATCTTCTTCAAGCATCATTGTCCACATGCATAATTGTCTCCACACTTGGGTGGATTCAACGGATATGCAAGTCAAAACACTTGGGGAACTCTAAGCACCTGATTTATGTTCTTAGCATTTGGTTAAAAGGCCTCTAAGAGGGTTCAAGACCTCCCTTCCTGCTCAGCGATCTGACCTGCCGGTCCCGTACACCCATGATGTGTAGGAGCACTCCCCTCCCATTAAAAGACATTGACCCTTGACTCCGACGCAGCTTCCTGTGAGACCGGTTCAATATGCTCACCGCTGAGCGCCCGCTGCTCCTCGTGGCTCCATACGTTCAACAAGAATGTTCAGTAGGAGGTAGTGTTGGTGTTTCACTTGAAAGATTTCACAAACAGGCAGTGACTACAGGGGTCTGAGATGAAAGTGAGGAAAACAGCCTGTGCTGAGTCGTCTCCTGCCCTTTCTAATCCGAGGGGCTGACGGATGGCACTCCCTTTGCCTCCTTCTTATCCCTGCTGATTCCAGTTCTGTTTCTCATCAAAGCACAAAAACACTTAGAGACGCACACACTGCTCCATTTAACACCCTGGTCCGCTCCATTGCAAGGCCAAGACGGTCTAGCCCCCTAATCCACTCCCTCCCTCACTATTGAGCCACTCTTTGCTCAGTGCCACATCGTTAAGTCCTACCTCCACCCTGAAACTCGGGGCCCCGTGTGTCTCCCATATGACGACATTGCGGTTCTTCAGGAATTCTGGAAATTCTGTCACTTGGAACAAACTCTAAAGGGGACAGGATTACAGTTAGTCCTGCAGATCTGCAGATCTCCCTGGTATGCGTACTCTCCTGTGTCCATCTGTGTGATTGCATACTGTGTGTGCTATTCAGAGACGCCGTGCATTTTCATGGTCGTGTGTGTTTTTCCAGCAGAAGAATGTGTCTGACAGCGTACCCAGGTACTGTATCCTTTCTGACCTCAGTGAGAGCCACTAATGACTTTAACAGCAGTGTCCGTTCTATTCCCGACTATGATTGACTTTCTACTGTTACTGGGAGCTCCATAAAGTGTCCATATTTGGCGTCATCCACATGCCGCCTAAGCATGAACAGCTCACACAACGTTACAGCTCATCCATCAGCCGTCACCTTCTTCACGTCCCATCTCTTTTCTTGTTTCTTTTCCATTCTCCTTCCCCTTTCTTTCCTGTCTGATTTTTCTCTTGGGTGGTGGTTCTGGGTACGAGGGGCCTAGTCTCTTTCATGGAACCACCACATATCAAAGACATTCCTCTGAACGTGGAGAGGTCACCAGTGTGTTTTTTTAAGGTACAAGTTTTACGGCGTGTCCTCAGAACATGCAGAGCGGCTTCCGTTTTTTTTTTTCTACCCCAACATACTGAAACTAAACACTGCTGAAGTGCTTGGGGACCCAGGAAGGCCACTGAGCGGAAAACACGAAGTGCTCACCTGTGGGAATAGAACTTCATGCATGTCAATGTGCCTTCAAATACTATGGTTGCAGTCAGTACACTGATATATTGTTTTTGTTTTGTAGATTTGACATTTAGATTTCTCTTTGCATACTGAGAGTTATATTTATAACCTCTATGTTGTGATTGTAGCGATATGTGCAGCTGCACTACTCGACTAACTGCATTATGTCGGCAGAGCTGGAAGGGGCCTTTATGCCACATCTGCCACTTTTCAGATTCAACAACAAAGGAAGCATCAAATTAAAGTCCATGCTTGGCTGTCAACACCACTGCTTGTATGTTTCTCAAAAGGCTGCACTTAAATCTGACAGACCATCTCGTTTACTAGGGGCGGGAAAAAACTGATTGTGATTTTTTTTTTTTTTTAATTTTTTAAAGATTTTTGTTACGCTTGAATCGTTTGCAGTTGCTTCATTTCAGTCTGTGCTAAAGTAGAAGCAAGTGAGCACTTTTATTATTATGGATAGTCTGTGTTGCATGCCTTCATATCCGTTTCATAAACACAAAGCGAAAGCAGGAAATGGCGGATGGTACAACCTGCACGCTCACATTTAAAATCCAAAGTATGATAAACACTACACAAAGAGTAAAGTATGGAAGACTTTGGGTTTTATACATTGCCAGAAAAAGCAGAGCCAAACATCGCCACGGCTAAATGCAAACTCTGTCACGGACAAGTTTCATTGATAAGACCAACATGAGTGCCTGCATCTCGCTAGTCTTCGGTCAAGGCAGCCGTCACTCGCATCTTTGTGGTCAAATTAACCGTTTATACCCATATACTGACATTTATGTTGAATGCATTCAAACGGCCCACATCGAGCTGACCGTGGATGTATAAAGAGAGCGGAGCTGACTGGGAGAGCTAGTGTTGGACTTGACAAAGTTTGCGGAAGAAGGAAGCACTTGGTACTACGTCCGTTCTTCAAAATTACGTTTTTAACAAATGATATAAATCCTGTGTGGATATTAGATTATTGATATATTAAACAAAATCAAACTTCTACTTTCTACTTTTTCCCATGTTGTGGTGTTAAAAAAGAGTGGGGAAGAAAACATAATATAGAATCTCAATACTTCAAAAGAAAATTCCAATACTTGAAAGACTCTTAATACATATTGAATTGGCACCCAAGTATCGTGATAGTATCAAATCAGGAGGTCCTAGCAGTTCTGTTTATGCACTATTGTATTTCCATTTGCCAACCACACTAAAGGTGACTTTTCGCTCACATGTTCTAGTACTGCATGTCTGGGGTAGTGTGCCTTGGCATGAATGAGCAGTATTTGAAATGGAAATGAAATGTGATGTGTTTCAGAGAAATGTTCCTTTATAATCAGAACCTGGAGGAGCACCGAGCTCTCTGTACAGACACTACAGAGACAGAACTAGGAAGTGAGACGAGGAGGACAGTCTGTAAAGCACAAAGATTTAAAAGGAAAGCACAGACAGCTGCGGATTAAAGAAAGATTAGACTAATAATGATAGAGAGTGGGGTTATGGTCCTTTTTTCCTTTTCTTGGCCGGGTATCACGAACATAACTTGAACATAACTCTCTTAAATGAAATACTCTCAATCCTTTCTGTAGCCTTGACAAATCTGCTCTCTTCTCTCTGCCTCTTTCTTTCCATTTAATTACTTTCCTCTCTGTTTGAACCCCTCCTCCTCCTCCTCCTCCTCCTTACTTTCCCTTCCTTCCAGTTTTTTGAATACTTTCCTTTCTCTTCGCTTCCTCTCTTTTTGGTTCCTTCTCCTCTTTCCTCTCCAGGTCCTTCGGTTACAGCCAAATCACTTAAGCAACAGATTGCAGATACATATGAAAGCCATAGGCCGTACGCAGCACAGCAAAGAAGAGAAATTGAAAAGCTATTTTCTCCCTAATATGAGTAGGATTTATTAAATGTCTCGTTGGCTCGGCCAGCTCTCGTATTCCATTACATCCATGTGAAACCAGTTTGCTGACTAATGGATGGATTGCAGCGCGCCCTTTAACTCAGTCTGTCTTTTATTTTGGCAACAGAATTAGCATCATAAGTCTTCCAAAGAGCCCTGCTGGGTCTTCACCCTGCTAATAGTTATTAATAGTCAGGAGACATATGACAGTGATTTTCTAATTGTCCTCCCTCCCCACTGTCCGTCTCTTTCAGAGCTGTGGTTTAAGTTATTTTCATGGCTGTTATTGGAACAGTCCTAGGAGAAGCAGTGTTTATCTGTAGCGCACTGCTTCCTTTGCTCTTTTTACACCTCGATAAAGCCCACAACTATTTCAGATTTGGTTTATTTATCTTTAATTATATCCACCCAGCACTCAGCCGAGGACGCTTCCTTTCGTCTCCATTGGTTTTCTGTTTAGACGTTGAACATTAATAGTGATCAGAGTAGGAGAAATTCTTCTTTTCTGCATGTCGTCAGGGAGGAAATTACCAGAGAACTCATTAAGCTAGACGGCTGCTTACATTACTGCTAGACAGGAAACATCAGTTTTGTTTTTTTCTCTTCGGTTAAACGGCATAAGGATGCTGGTTGTTGGCCCAGAAGGACGGCCACATGTCTCACACGTGTCCTCAGGTTACTCTGTATGTAAAAAGCATGCATCATTTTGTCATCAGAGCCAGAGCAAACCGCTTAATAAAGTGACTGATAAACAGTTAGTATAAACTGCTTCCATGGAAAACTGGCTCAGAGCAGGTTTAGTCTGTATGTCATTATCGTGCAGTATTTATTATACTTACAAAATACTTTCAGTTGGCAGTTTATCTAAAAGTTTAAACAAGAACTGATCATTATAACCTTTCATGGAAGAAGGATTTGTTGCAGAACTTGTATTGGACTGAATTATTTTTAGCTAGGTGTACCTAATAAACGGGCACTGTTTCTATATACATGTACTTCATATCTAGTAGAGTTGTTGGAACACCAAAACCTGTATCATACATGCCTCCAATACCGCCTTAAAAGCTGGGTTGGCTTTCGGTGAGTATGCTAGGCCATGCCCAAGTCCGATATCTCGCATCCATATCATTTATCAGCTCATTTATGCTAAAAAACGATCGCTCCATCCGTTAGTGATGATGGAAGACGCTAACGAGTGAGCCATCTAGCTTCTTACTCATCGCATTGATCAGGCAAGTGCTAGCGGAGAATGTAACGCTAGCCAGAGCTAGCAAAATGTCAGAAGTTTGGCAATATTTTATACAGGAATATCCTTCAAACTATATATTAAGATAAAGCTGTTTGGCTTTCATTCACTGTGTGTAATGCTCATGTGTTGTACAAGGTTAAACCTGAGACAGGCCATACAACAATGAAAGCAATCATATCACATCCATTCAGAATTAGTTGTATACAGCTGTTTAAAAAGAATAATAATATATAGATATATTGTATTTAGTGCACTGGTGTTACATCGCTACTCGGTATCAACCGAAGCGCAAATCCCGGTATCCGAATTAGTATCCCTCAGGAAAAATGTCATCAGGACATCTCTAATATATAACGTCTTAGACGAAGGAAGTCAGTTAATCGTAGTTAATCTTGAACAGAAGGGTGGATAATCTATTGTAATGATGTGCTAGTACGTTTTCCTAGACTTCACTGGACTTTCCATGCAAATACCAGATGAGGAGCACAAACTAGAGCCCAGGAGTGTGTAAAATTTATATACATGCAGTCATCCTGCCAGAAGCTTCTTTTGATAGTTTTGGACACTGTTGGTTTCAGAGCTGCTGGTCTCCTGTGGTGATTCACCAGTTCTGATGTGTCAGTCTGCAGTCTGATGGATCGCAGTTCAAAAAAGCAGGGAGAGAAATTGATTTATATATTCATAGCCGATGTCTTTCCCAGCCTCAAAAAAATCCCCCCTCACTCCCTCATCTGGTCCTCAGACTTTCCCCACAACAAGTCCAACATGCCCTTAAACACACCACACATCATCACTGGTCAGCGGAAAGAAGGGGGGGGGGAGCGCTGCGTTACATGACAACATGGAGCTCAGCCAACTCCGAGCATTTCATCCGCACGTGATGTCACCAAGCCACCGTTTTACGAGTCACACAACCACTGCGGTCGCTCGGTCCCTCAGAGACACAAGAGAACTTATTCTTCTGTGTTTGAAGAAACAATTAGTTTACACAGCCAAGAGTGGGAGGATGAAGAAGAACTGACAGATGGAATAAAGGAAGGAATTAAAATCGGAGCAAAAGAAAAACGGCTATGTTACCAAGGATGTGGGCTGAGGAGGTGAACACAGCATGAGTGGAGACGAGGCAGTGAAAGAACTGACATTATGAATCGATTAATGAAAACAACATTACTGTAAAAACAACGCTAACAACAAGGGAAAAACTCGTAAAAACCTCGTCAACGCAATTGTAGAAACCAGACGGAGATCAAAGACTGAAACCACGGTGGAACAGTAAATGCATCGTGGTACGTACTGATGGAGTTGTTTCATTTCTCCTCATTAAATGGTGCATGTTGGAAATATTAAAAGGGAAATCAAGGCGGATACAAAGAGCCAGCATAGGATTTTCTTTGCATTTATAACTTGAGTTACTAATTGAGACGGCGGCCAACTGCTAGAATAAAAAAAGAAATGAAGGATGAGGTGGAAAAACGAAGAACTTAGTTTGAGTGGTTCTAATTAGAAAGACGTTAGTTTGCGGTTAGAACTAAACCAACCCTGACTCCTGCTTTCTACAGACATTTTCTCTAAGACATAAGGGTTCCAACGGGGTTTTTCCTGAAGGGTTTGGATCCCACCCAGAACAATGCTTGTGAAGACCCCTTTAAAAAAAAAAAAAAAAAAAAAAAAAAAAAAAAAAAAAAAAAGGTTCCTTTATAAGATTAAGGGTTCCATTAACAGCCCTTTTCATCCAAAGAACCCTTTTGGAACCAAAAGTTTTCAAGGATTATTCAAGCATCGGTGTGTATATAAAAGGGTTCTTTGTAGAACGCTCTGGCTGGGTTTTAGATGAAACACTTGAATTATAATAGGTTCTCGGGAGAACCCTCTGGCTTAGTTCTAAATGAAACCCATGGAATATAAAGGTCTTCTCTGTAGAATCCCCTCCCTGGGTTCTCGATAGAACTATTGGAGTATAACGGGGTTAATGGAAGAACCACTCTGGGTACGTTCTTGTTAGCTCCCTTCACCATCCAGAGAGTGTTCTTGGTGATGTCATTGCACCATAGAACGGGTTCTAGAAGAACCTCTCATGGGGTGTAGAACCCTCTGACTGGGTTCTAGATGAAACCATTGGAATATAAGAGGGTTCTTTGGATAACTCCTTGGTGACTTTCCTGTTGGCGCCCTTCAACATCCAGAGAGGGTTCTAGGTGAGATCCTTCCACCATAAAAAAAGGTCCTCCGAAGAACTTCTCAAAGGGGTTCTGGGTGGAACCTTTCACAGATGGTTCTTTGCATAACTTTTTATGTTGGATTCTAAGTAGAATTTTCTGAAATTGTTCCAGATGGAAACTTTATAAAAGGGTCTACCAGGAAGCAAAAAAGGGTTCTCCTATGAGGACAAGCTGCAGAACCCTATATGGCGCTAGTTAGTACCTTTTATTTATAAAGAGCTTTTCATCTTCATGATGCTGTATTTCTAAAGGAGGGAGCCCCGAGGCGCCCCATCTGTTTTCCTTCTTCTGTAGTGAAACTCTAAACATGTGGGCTGATGTTTGGGGGGGTCAGAGGTCGATATGTGGGATTAGGGTGCCGCCCCACCCTTCCTCTACCTCACACACAACCGCTCCACAACCCCTGCAATCAATCGGCCTTTGTGGAAAAACGGGTTCCCCTTCTTCCTCTTTTTTATTTTTTGCACAGCACATAAATGCACAGACACGTCGTTCTCGTGTCCGAGGTTTCCAGAGTTCAGATCGGGCCGTCACACTTTGTCAAGATAAGGGCTCTCAACTCTCCGACACCTTCCTCCATCACTCCTCTAACTTCCCCCCTCAACGGCAACACAAACACAGAACCTGCCCTTCAACACAAACACAGCTCTCCTTGTACGCACAGCCTCCCAGAATCCACCCTCAGTGATTCATCACCGAGGCTGACAGATATGACCTTACCCGTTCAGAAGACTTTTTTTCCTCCCAGATTAAATTAAACAACAGACGCATGCTGTCTCCGCTAAAAGAAAAATGCTGGAGGAGGGTCGGGGGAGAGAGGAGAGCCGGGAGGAGGGAGTTATTAAAGAAGCAAAACGGCATCTATACAAATGTTTGTTTCTGTAAATGTTCAGATTCAGGAGATCACTCCTAACCGCTCTCAACTCTTTTCTCTGCTCACCTTAAGCTCGTACCTCCGACCGCACATGCTTGCTTTCTATTAGTTGAATCAGCAAGGAAGAGCACATTCACACACACACTATAACACACTCATTGCCCATGGCCCTACTTAGTTACATACCTCCACCTCTCCTCCTGTTTGTCTCCTGACCTCCAGGCTGACCTCTTCCTCCCTTACGGTGACCTCTCCGTTCAACTGTGTCCAAGCTCTCATTAAGGGGGGATTCAGAGCGAGCTTCACCGCCGAGCTGGAGACGTAATTGTGCTCCGGCCTCAGCTCTCTTTTTCACTCACAATTTTATTTTTTGGGGATTCTTCACTAAATCCAGTAGAGCTCCATGCCGCCCTGTAGCTCATATTATGGTCTGGTTTGTTGTGCTGTGGTTGGATTTAACCGCATGTGGTCTGCAGGGATTTGTGTTTTTTCTTCTGGATCTGGTTTGTGTGTGTGTGTCTGCCTCTATGTGTCCTACTGATAAGATCAGCTGAGCAGTGTTTGTGAAGGGTCCACACACACACACACACACACACACACACACACACACACACACACACACACACACACACACACACACACACACACACACACACACAGCCTCGGGTCACATAGTGAGACACGATTGGCCGCATGCCCACCGACCCTTAAAAGAAACCAAACACAAGTGTGCCGGTGCTGGCTGAGTGAGCTATCCGTCTCCCGCTGTGTTACAACATAGTCTGTGAAAGGACCGCTGTGGGGGGGCGTGCATGTTAACCATACATGCACAACCTGACTGCGGTTTATTGGGACGGACTCCTTTTTTTTGATGTCTTTCCTCCTCTGTGATTTATACTCCTTGTTGCTGGTTAAGGGAATGGTTAGCTCATGTGTGGTTTGGTTGTAATGACCCATTTTAAGTTTTCTCCCAGACCCCGTCCCCACGTGCAGGTGAACCCGAGCGCCAAGCGCTGCCGGCACACAATGTGCTGGGTGTTTTCTCACGCACGTTCTCCCTCCTTCTCTTCATCTTTTTTTTTTTTTTTTTTACTTTTCCTAGCTGAGTTATTGGAGGTATTGATCTCGTGATTTATTGCTCTACTCATGAGATGTTTTCTTAGCCTTTTTGCCATTTTAGCCTTTTTTTTTTTTTTTTTTTCCCCCTCAAGGTTTTTGAAGCTCAAAGAGAAGTGCATGTTCTCATACGTGTGTCCTCTCTCTCTCTCTCTCCCTGGTCGTTTACAGCATTCACAGATGTGGTTTTTGAAGCGAACAGAGTATTTTCCACGGATCCCACCAACAGGCCCCGGATTCGTAGCTGAAGACATTTGAAGATAATTGCCTGTCTGTGATATGGAAGTGCACCAGATTGATGCTGTTAGTGTTCAAAGCTTCTTCTTTTGTTTTTCCACTATCAGGGCAAGGTCGAGACTGTCCTTGGGGTTTATTTGAAGGAGGATGTGGTTTTGGTTGGATTATATTGTGTCATCCTTTTTTTTTTTTTTTTTTTTTTTTTTTTTCACTCACGAACACGACTCTGTTAAAGGGGAAGTTAACTTTATAAGGATTCCACAAACTTCTAAACTCACAAACCCCCGTCGATGACGTAAAGAAGCATGCACCCAGTGACACCTCATTATGTGTGATATTATTGATCTAACCCTCCAGGTTGAACTCTCCTCCATCCCTGCCCCCCCTCCCCCCCTCTCTCCTGTAAGCAGTCAGAATCAGATGGTGCTGTATTAGGAAACCGAAAGCCTAGAAAAAATAAACAAGCCTGCCTCCAAAAAGCTCAAATCTCCCTATCTGATCAGATCAGCCTCCCTCAAGTGATTTTTCTGGAATGCCCTACTTTTCTTTCTCTTTGTATTTTTTACCCCCCCTCTTTTCCCGTCGGGCTAGCTAAATTTAAATAATTTAGGTGTTTACAAATTACATTACATTAGCTAAATTTGAATAATTTAGGTGTTTCTCCTTGTTACATCTTAAAGAAAAGGCACCAACGACAACTTTTCATTATATGAAGTGTAACTTTTTAATTCTTATATTAAGATTTAACCTCTACACAATGAACACCAAAATCACCAAGCACAGTAATGAATTCCTGTATTTTGCCCACACAAATGTCATCCTACACCCCCGTTAACATACCTGATTCGGTCTTATGTACATGTGTTTTATGCACACACACACACACACACACACACACACACACACACACACACACACACACACACACACACACACACACACACACGATGCAGTCCTTCACTAGTGTATCTGAGGCCTCAGACTCCAGAGGAAAGCCAAAGAAGCGTTGCTAAATGTTTCTGTCTGCAGCCGGAGCCTCCAGTCACGAAACGTCCTAACCCCTCCAACCTCTCAGCCAGAGCGCTCGCAGCTGCCCAGACGCAAACACACACTCTTCCACACACACTCATACATACCTACACACATGCTGTCATGCTGACACGTTACACTCCAAAAACAAACTTGGAAACAGAACGAACTCGGGCAACATTTACCTTTTTTGTCTTTCACGTGTGTTACCAGTAGTGGGGGTGTGTTTCCTTCAGTTATAGTTTCACGTGTGTGTTGTGTCGTGTCTTCATCGAGCTGCAGTGTTTAGGACTCATCTCTCTGTCTCTTCGTCCCGGTCGTCAGAGCTGCTCCTCCTCCACTTCACTTGTCCTGCTGTTGAAAAAATCGCAGGATGTAAAGGATGTTTTTTTGGGGTTTTTTTTTTTGTTTTTTTTCAAACGAGGCCCCTACTTCCCAAAACGACGGTCTCCTCTCAGTGGACTCAGCTGTCCTGGGGCCCGGGCTGGGGCATGGTTCAATAGCCGGCCACTTCACCAGACTGAGCTCTGAAGACTGATGCCTTGAGTTTTTCACAAAGGATGGGGGGGACTGGAAGAGGGAGGGGGAAGAGAGAGGGGAGGAGAAGGGGATGAGGGTGTGGGAGTTTGAGATTGCCTTTTTTTTTTCTTTCTTCCTCTCTGTGTTTTTTTTGGCGTGGCCCGGCCTCCCTCTGATGTCACTCTGATGTGAAAAAAAGAAAAGACAGGAAAAGAGAATAACAGAGCGGCCTCATTAAGCTCCTCACCCTCAACAATGAGCGTCTGAGCTTTAATACGGAAGTCGAAGTGAGTTCAGAGAAAGGAAACGGAACCTGCTTGAAGTCTGGGGCACAGGAACACACTACTCTGACCCCTTTTTCTTTATTAACAACCCAAAATCCCCCTCTTTCTCTCCCTTTTTTATTTGCCTTCTCGTTGTTTTTAATACATATTTAATTTAACCTTAATTTAACCAGATAAATTCCATTGAGAAAATAGCAATCTGGCCAAGAATGCAGTTAAATGTCAAATGTCAAATGCACGCTGATTTCATTCATACAAATAGAACAAAAACAAAACATTACATTAAGGAGAGTAAAAACTTAATTCCATGCATCAACAGATGTAGTTAAATAGTATGATACATATAGAAAAAAAGTGCAACAAGACATGACACATTTGTGATTAAAACCTTTGCTAACTTTTGTTTAAATGAGGGCTGGATCCATTGAGAGTTGAGCCTGATAATAAGTCCCTGTTCCACACTGCCCCGGTGGCACCTCTAGCAGAGGGAAGAGCTGATTGTAATGCTGCTGAGGTTTCTGAGCAGCTTCCTGTTGAGCTTCAGCTGGATATGTGAGAGCAGGAATAAAAAATAAAAAAGAAGGACGGCCGACTTGTGAGCAAAATGAAGTCTGAGCTCATCTGGTCCTCATCTCCGCCGACATTTACTTTGTGTTCAGGTTCAGCAGATAGAGGGTGAGGGTTTCTCTCCATACTTTGTGACCAAAGTTCTTCTTTCTTACCCTTTTATTCTTTTAATACAAGCTTTGCCACATGTGAACACACACACAAAGTGTCCGTGTGCGCTAAACCACAGGTCGTGTGTGTGTGTGTGTGTGTGTGTGTGTGTGTGTGTGTGTGTGTGTGTGTGTGTGTGTGTGTGTGTGTGTGTGTGTGTGTGTGTGTGTGTGTGTGTGTGTGTGTGTGTGTGTGTGTGTGTGTGTGTGTGTTGTGTGTGTGTAAGGTATGTTTGTGCGTGACTAACCGCCGTTGTCCCCGACATGCTCTCAAAAGAGCAGCTACAGCAGTTAAGCCTTCCGGATCCCTCTCTTCCTCCTCTTCCTCCCCATCTCTCACTTCCTCTCTTGCTTCTCCTGCTCACAGCCTCTCTGTCTCTGGTTCCAATCAGATAGTGTTGTGTTTGTTCTTTTTTATCTGCTGGATCTGCTCCTGCAGTTGTGTTCTTGTTGCTTATTTGTACATCTGTGTTTAGACTCGGCGTTTGTTCGTGCGCAGATCTGTGTGTGTGTGTATAACACCGTTTTCGGAGCGAGGGTGTCATGTAGTCTACGTTGTGATAACTTTTACTTACATCTGCACTCAATCTCCATGCTGCTGTGTGAAAGAAACATTAAGAGAGAGAGGAGAGAGTGGAAGGAGAGGCACACGATCAGTTACCTTCTGGAGCTTGTTAATCTCTGTTTTTAGAATGGCGGGAAGTCGCTCCTGGGTTTGTCTGTTAATGTTAATATTTATGTAATGAGAGACTAAGAATCTCAGTTCTGATACAAGTCTGCCAAAAATGGGGATGAAGACACGGAACATGGAGGGTGGGAGAAGAGGGATGGCCTTGAGTTGGAAAGGCTAAAGAGAAGATCAATTATCCACTCCAGGCTTTTAGATCTGGATCCATGTGGAGCAGATCTGGGCAAAGAAAATGAAGAAGTTCTTATTCCCGTCTATTTCGTATCAAACGGGCAGTCTGTGATCACCAGCTGGTCTTCACACCCAGACATCCACAGCTGCAGCCACGGCTTGCATCACTCATCCACAGAAATCTGGCCTTGTTGTGATGTCCAGCCTCGTGTTTGCTCTTTAATGAGCTGAGCTTTACTGTGTTCAGGCAGGAAAAGTACTCGATTACCCCTCCAGGTGTCTAAAATATCGCCTCCTACAGATGGGCGACGTCCTCATTTAGCTCTCGACTCGTTCAAGGATGAGAGGAAAAAGGAGGAGGGCTGTTTGTTTTCGGTTGTTTGATGTAACGTGTTTTTTTTTTTCTGTTCCTCTGCTTTTTTCAGGCATGTACCTGTCCGATCTGACCTACATAGACTCGGCGTATCCCTCCACGGGCAGCATACTGGAGAACGAACAGAGATCGAACCTGATGAACAACATCCTCAGGATCATATCGGACCTGCAGAGATCCTGTACCTACGGTGAGTTGAGCTGTGTGTTCACGCTACGACCGACGCAGCAACAGGCTGCGGGTCGATGAAGCATCAACCAATCATGTGTTTCTGTTTCACTCTGCTCAGTTCCGTCTGAAAAAATGTCATTGGCTAGTTCCCAGTGCTATTTAACAACATAACCAAGTCAACAATCATGACCCGGTTACTGAAGATAATCCAGATAACTTGTTGTGAGCAGTTTCATTGAGGAACTACTTTCTTTCTACCAAACTACGCCCCCCAACCGTATCACTACTAGGGTTTAGTTCCTACATAAACCGTTCTAATTTCTGAAAAAGAGACATTTTTAAGTGTCAAACATAGCAACACACAGGACAGGTTTCAAGTGAAATTTTCTATTATAACAATAAAGTTCACATTATGAGACATGCTTGACAGCATTGATATGTTGGCAGTGATAGATGACATGTGTTCTAATGTTTGTCGTTCTCGTTCTTCGTTCAGATGTAACGGTGTTGCCTCACGTACAGAAGTATCTCAACTCAGTCAGGTACATCGAGGAGCTGCAGAAGTTTGTGGAGGACGACAATTACAAGTAAGGAACTAACAAGATAACTCAGAGGTTTCTACGCGATTTTCTGCCAGAAAGGTTAAAAATCGTTTTTTCGATGCTCATATTTCTTTCCCAAAACAATTCATGTTTTTAATGATGAGAAATTCTCAGGGGATGAATTCAAGCTGATGGATTAATCAATGTTCTTTATTTAGGTTGTCACAGAAGATTGAGCCAGGCACCAGCACACCACGAACAAACCCCTCCAAAGAGGATAATATCGGTAAGTTGGGGGTTAAATGTCGTATTGAACTTGTTAATCATCTCTTTTTTCCATGTTCATCTTGGTCTATAAATTCATCCTTCACTCCAAAGCGTGGAAAATGAAATCCCAAACTGCAGTTCTTCAAATTGACCACTTGAGGCTCACTCAAAAGCGAGTCAATCCCCATAGACCTCTTTGTTAAAATGCCCATCTTTAAAGCAGAAATAAACATCTTTACAGCCTGGTACAAAAATCAGTTTTGGTCCCTATAGCTAATTTCCCCGTTCATGGCAACTTTACAGGGGTCAAACTTTTATATAACAAACCTGTTAAGATTATATTACAGCTTTAAGCTATGCATAAGTAAAGGGGTGACAACTACAGGTGGGTGCTAACTTGTTGAAGTCTTTCTCATGGGCCGGTCTAAGCTCCACCGACAATCCATCTTTTTGCCCATTTCTGGACCGCTCAGAGCCACAGATATTGAGCGTCACAATGGCTCTCCAGAAACCTTTGTATGACGTCATAGAGACTTCCTCCTGTATACCGTCTTATGTTCCCTCCCGCTCTCACCTACAGGCCACGAAGCGTCAGCTTCTCCTCACTGCGGCCGCAAATGTACGATAGCAGCCGAGGGAACCAAAGTCCCGGCCACGCCGCCCTCCCCCAGGAACCTGCTGCCCTACGGACACAGGAAGTGCCACAGCCTGGGCTACAAGTCAGTTTGTATTACTATTAGATACTGTAGAAGAAACTGTACATTTACATTGATGCATAAAAACATTTACAGCCATGAAGCAGAAATCCTAACCTCTTTCTTTTTCCCTCCTGTGTCCACGTAGTTTTATCCACAAGATGAATACGGTGGAGTTTAAAAGTGCCACGTTCCCCAACGCTGGTTCTCGGCACCTGCTGGACGACAGTGTGATGGAGAGCCACAGCCCCACCAGGGGACACGCAGAGAGCTCCACTCTGTCTAGTGGTATTTCACTTGGTAAGACGCACACATGTGTATATTTTTATATATATATATATATATATATATATATATATATATATATACCAAAATGATTCTGTCTGTTTATATAATATTTAAGTTATTGTGGATTTTAAAAGTTGTTTTAACTTATTTAATATTCTTCACTGTGTTATTACTTATTTATAACCTTTGTTTTTTACTATTTCTCTTGTTTGCACTATCCTCTCTGCTGCTGTAATCTTGCAAATTTCCCCGCTGTGGGACTAATAAATGCTTTTCTTATCAGATCTTATTACCATAATGCACAGTTTGTATCTTCACTAGCATGTTTTTAGTAATCGGTTTGTATCCGTTCACAGGGAGCAGCGAGGGCTCCGAGCTCAGTGAAGAGGTGTCCTGGCCGGCGTTTGAGAGGTGAGCTAACTACGTCCGTGAAGTGTTGTTGGTTTTTTTTTTTTTCATCACATCCACGTGTAAGATCATAAAATCCCCCCCGCCCATCCCTGATGTGATTGCATCATTTTCAAAGCTCTGACCTCGAGACACAGCTATGCAAAAAATTATCGGCCAATAAAACTCGCACAGGAATGCCGCGTCCCGCCTCGCTTTCAGCCTTGCATCAAGAGCCGCCACGCCTCCAGCCGCTGCTCGCCAACGCCTCCGCAAATGAATTAAGAGCTTTAACATTTAAACCCCCTTAACCAGTAGTCCCACTCTGCAAACCAGTGCCCGCAGCCACACTCACCAGTTTAAGAATCGACTGGTCTGAAGAAACACTTGCACCCTGTAAACACACATTCATCCATAACTCCTCACTGCTCCTCCATCCAGCCCCAACAATCTGAAAAGGGATAATAAAAAAAAAAAGAAACAATAAAATAAAACACCCTCACAGCCCTAACGGTGTCCCGTGCCCCCCCCCTCCCCCCCCCATTCTATCCTGTCTTATCCTACTCTGAACAGGACTCGGTTCTATCACTCTCTGGGCCCAGTGACCCGCGTGGCCCGCATCCCCTACAGAGGAGTCCTGAGGCCCAGCAGGTACACGCATCCCGACCGGAAACCCACCTGAGCTGAACCAAACCCTCTCTTGTCCTCACTTTACAGCCCCTCTCAGTCCCTGCAAAGGGGGGAGGAGGGAGTGCTGTGTGCTGGTGCTTTGTGTGTGTGTGTGTGTGTGTGTGTGTGTGTGTGTGTGTGTGTGTGTGTGTGTGTGTGCGCTGGGATAATCTGATGGTGGGAGGACGAGTGTGTGTGTGTGTGTGTGTGTGTTGTGTGAGATCAGGTGAAGGGCAAAGGATCAGTCTGGGGTCACGATTCTTCATCTTCTGCTGCGTTCCATCAGTCTCTAATCCACCTTTTGCTTTTCTTACATTTCTTGCATGTCTGCTTCACACACACAGGGTTAACCTGGACTTCTTCTTGTGATACATTTCCAAGATATTTTCACAGCTTGGAGCTTTAAAAAAAAAAAGAAAGTTTCCACAGTCACATCGAGCTCCATGTGTTGCTGGAAATAAACGTTTGCATCCTCATTCCTGAGGTAGAGAGGAACAGACTCCTCGGGGTGTTTGATGCCAATTCTCAGGGACGTCGCAAATAAAAGCGTCCTTTCTGCGGTTTAGAGATGGGTCTCTCTCTCTCTCTCTCTCTCTCTCTCTCTTTCCACCAGGCTTCACTGGGCTCCTGCACTGGGCTTCCTGCTCTGATCCTCCAGACAGACACAATCTGCACACCACCTCTGCTCTCCTCTCTGCAGATATACCTGTGTTAAGATTTACGTCTGTGAAATCCAGTCCTGTGAAAACAAGACGCACATAGTTCAAAGAGTACTTTCACAAAGCAGAGTTTAAGGTCGCTTTGCAGATTGCGTCTGCCTTTTTTTTTTTTTTTTTTTTTTTTCCATCTCTTGAGTTGGATTTCCTGCCGTGGGTTGCGTGCATGAGAACATGCATGTTTCTCTTGTGTGTGCGTGCGTTTGCAGCTCGTGACGTTTGTCTTTGTCCTGTTGTTGTTGTAGCTCAGCGGAGTCGGAGGAGCTCGCGGTTCACTTGTACCCCGGAGCGGTCACCGTGCAGGGGGTGCTGAGGAGGAAGACGGTGCTCAAGGAGGGCAAGAAACCGACAGTGAGATACCACACACACACACACACACACACACACACACACACACACACACACACACACACACACACACACACACACACACACACACACACGTATATCCATACACAATGTGGTGTTCCATATGCTGTTCATACACCTGTACCTCCAGACTAACTGTGCAGGAGCAGATGGGCAGTAAAAGCTGTCTGGAGGCCTCAGAGACTCCTTAACTTGCAGAACATCTCTTTCTTTCCGTTCCTCTCTTCCTTTTAGACTGCACTTGAATTTATTTATTTTTTTCCCCCACTACTTTTATTTGCCTCTAAAAGCCGTTTTATTATTTGCACTGAGACTATCCTATTCTGTTTTGACTGGAAACAAAGCTGGAGCTTCTCATGCAGTTTGAAATAGCTTGAAACTGTTGATGACGTAACAAGAAGAAAATCTGGAAAAGGGCATTTAGTCAGAAGAAACCCGCGCAACACCAGGATTATTAATAAGCAGGGTGGCTTCTTCCCTTCATTTCCGTTCACATGCCCGTGTCGGGGGCTTTAAGGTAGATGTTGAATTGGTGCCAGAGTCCGTCGGTTAGAGAGCTCACTCTCATCGGCTGTTTCAGTTTAAGCGAATCGGTGAACGAGAAAAGAAAGCGAACTGAGGAAAGAGGTCACACAGAGAGGCAAGAGGCCACACAGGGAGGCTCTTCTCATTTTTCATTTTCATCTGGTTATTCCAATACACAAGAATTTTGACAACGACACAAGTATTGAGCGTGACTTGAAAATTGAAGACAAATGCTGCTTTTTTTCCATGTATGAGTCATAACAGCAGTTTGTACATATCCAAAGTACTAGGTCTTCCGATTTTTCCTTCTTGTATGACGAATACAGACTACTGCCACCTGCTGGTCTGGAGAGTTACTCCCTCTCATGCAGATTCAGAAGTAGTTGGCCGTTGGATAGACTCTCTGCGGTGTGTTTGAGTGCAACTTCTTCAGCCAAGACACTGGCGCCGCTCGTTCTTTGATGTCGGTTTGGTGGGCCTTTCGTCTCTGAAGCTTTCTGAAGTGTTTACGGAACAAGATGCAAATTTTGCTCAATTATTCTCCGGCCATCCAGGGAAACGTAGACAAGCGAGGACTTTCAGTTTCCCCAAAACCACTCGGAGTGTTCTCTACTGTGATTCATCTCTCGGTCTCTGAACACAACAAAATGTTTACTCTAGAACATACTGAAGCATTTCATTGACTCAATCAGGCTGAAGTGGATGCTGATTTCACCATTTTGTGTCTCCAGGTGGCGTCATGGACCAAATACTGGGTGGCTCTTTGCGGAGCACACCTCTACTACTACCCTGCCAAGTCCCTGAAGGCCACCGAGAGAAAACATGTAAGTCCCACAAACCTTCCCCATCCTCTTGTCTATTTCTGCAGCAGATGAAAGAGATTCCAGATGTTTGTTTGTTTGTTTCGGCAGGCGATAGGACAATAACTGATGGCACAAAACTGCAGTGAGACATCTGAAAGCCTCAGATTTCTTCCGTGTGAACCGAAGTTGTTGATAGAAAACAGAGTAAATTTACTGAATTGCCACAAAACACATTCTGTTTTACAAGATGACGACACATGATAGCCATTACCTACTCGCTTAGAAAGTTTGATTACAGAATGAACTCATGTTAACATACTTCATGATTCTCCTTAGTGAGTGTGTGTGTTTTTTTACTTTATATGCGTAGGAAAATGGAAATCATGCCAAAGTAATGCAAAGAGATAAGATTACAGATTTTTGATATAGTTTTGGCATGATTTTAAATAATAAATCAGTGGAGCATGTTTAGTGCATCTGGCTTTGCGTGTGTTTGTGTGAGAGTGTTTGGACTTCATCACTTTGACAGGAACATTTACTGAAACTGTACAGGAGCTCAGAGGAGGGAAGAAAACAGTGTGTGTGTGTGTGGGGGGGGTGGAGTGGGGGGGTGCACTGGACGGAGTGGGTAGCAGCGGAGGGACAGACAGATGGTAGCACTCATTGAATAATGAGACCAATGACATCACTGCAGTCCTGTGTGTCACTCACAGGCAAATGAGAACCTTGTGGAGGGCACATGTAGGCTACGCACACAAAGCCTGTGTGAACATTTCGTCTTCTTCTTGAATAATAGACCACAGAGTCAATACGGGAAATAAAAATTAAACTCCTGTTTCCACTCGTCCTTCTGCCCAGTTCAAGTCCACGGCCAGTAAGAGCGTGTGTGTGGTGGGTCTGATGGCCATGATGGCCGACGACCCCGAGCATCCCGACGTCTTCTTGCTGACGGACTCCGAGCAAGGTGAGACACACACACACACACACACACACACACACACACACACACACACACAAACATAACACACACACACACACACACACACACACACACACACACACACACACACACACACACACACACACACACAGAAACGAAAGGAGAAGCTAAACAGAAATGACTCGCACGAGCAAGCAGTCAGCTCTGCAGGAAAAATGTGAACTGGGTCAGCGGAGTTTGGCTTAAAAGATGACATCACCTGTACACACACACACACACACACACACACACACACACACACACACACACACACACACACACACACACACACACTGACACACCTCCGACCTGAACTCTTCCACTGCGACTCTGTTTTTATTTGACCATGCGAGCCAAAGTCAAGTGAGGTTTCTGCCATTTTTTTTTTCCACTGAGTTTTTTTTTTTTTTTTTTTGGTGGAAAACTAGAAGCTTGGCATCTCACTCTTGTTTGTCTCCGTTGCCTAGGTAACACCTACAAGTACCAAGCGGGGAACAGGATGAACGCTTTGCTGTGGTTCAAACATCTGAGTGCTGCCTGTCAGAGCAACAGACAACAGGTACACACACACACACACACACACACACACACACACACACACACACACACACACACACACACACATGGATAATTATTGTTCGATGTTTTTATTTAAAGTCAGTTAACAATACAATAATGCAAATTAACAGTTTTTATTTGAAATTAAACAGATACATAGGTAAATATATATAAATATAAGAGCTAATTAAGGAAAAAACTTGGGGTTCAGAACATTACATTTGGACCACAGTCTCACAGTTTTCATAGGTTTTTGTTTTTGCTAAAGTATTGTCTTTAAATAAAGTCCCATTTCTTTCTTTCAACATGAAAGTGAGGTTGAACATTAGCAAACTTTAGATTATGAATGTAAAACAATGCATTAGTTAGGAAATACTCTGTTGAACTTCAAATAAAACGAATAACAAATACGTGTTTCGACTAGAGGGTCAAATTACAGATAATATCAATATAAATCTACACTTTTCTTGCCACAGTTTGTTTATTTAAACATTTCCAGAACAGACTGACAATCATTTCAGTATTGAAATAGCATAAAACACAGCTTAAATCAATGTAACTTCTTCACTGACCAAAAAAGGACCTAATAATGAGTCATTTTAACCTCATTTAACACAAACACCACCTTTGTTTCCCTCCAGGTGCCAGCCAACCTGATGTCATTCGAGTGACCGACGCTGAGGAGTGTGACTGAGCGAAGACGAGAGAGAGAGAGAGAGAGCGGGAGAGAGAGGGAGATGATGATGAAACAGACGACGAAGAAGAGGAGGAAGATGATGATGATGAGGAGGAGGAGGATGAGGAGTGTTGTATCAGTAGTGGGAGCTTTCACTGCCATGAGCCCTGACCGCCGATTCTCCGATTCTTGCCCCGGCCCCACTGCAGCCTCACCTGCCACCACTGCCTTAACCAGAGTACCCTGTGTGCGTGTGTGTGCGTGTGCGTGTGTGTGTGTGTGTGTGTGTGTGTGTGCGTGTGTGTGTGTGCGTGTGTGTGTGCACGTGTGTGTGTGTGTTTATGGAAGTGACTGTTTCGTGTGTGTACTGACTACTGAACAAGGACCTGCACCACTGCTCTCGTCTCCCATTCGCTCTCTTTTAGTTTTTTTTGTGTCCAGCACTTCGTGTTTATGGAAGTGACTGTTTCTCCCTCTCGTACTGACTACTGAACAAGGACCTGCACCACTGCTCTCGTCTCCCATTCGCTCTCTTTTAGTTTTTTTGCTGTCCAGCACTTCGTTGGAGACATCCCCTCCTCTCCTCTCCTCTCCCTCTCCTCCTCCTCCTCCCCTCCTCTCCTCTCCCTCTCCCCTCTCCTCTCCCCTCCCTCCCCCCTCTCCTCTCCTCTCTCCTCTCCCCTCTCCTCTCCTCCCCTCTCCCTCTCCTCTCCTCTCCCTCTCCCCTCCCCTCCTCCCCTCTCCTCCTCCCTCCCCCTCCTCCTCTCCTCTCCCTCTCCCCTCCCTCCCCTCCCCCTCCCCCCTCCCTCTCCTCCCCCTCCCTCCCTCCTCTCCCCTCCTCCCCTCTCCTCTCCTCCCCCCCCTCCTCTCCTCTCCTCCCTCCCCTCCCTCTCCCCTCCTCTCCTCTCCTCTCCTCTCCTCCTCCTCTCCTCTCCTCTCCTCTCCTCCCCTCTCCCCTCCTCCCCTCTCCTCTCCTCTCCTCTCCTCTCCTCTCCCCTCCCCCCCTCCCCTCCCTCCCCTCTCCTCTCCCCCTCCTCTCCTCTCCTCTCCTCTCCTCTCCTCTCTCTCCCAGACAGACTGTCCTCCATCGGACAGAAAGAATCCTCTCCTCTCTGTGTTGTTTTTGGTTTTTTTAAAGGGGGTCATCTACTTTTTATTTGTGTCCCCACTTTGCTCAAACGCAAGATCTCTGTCTTTTAATCGTCACACACAATCACATGACGCACACTCACACCGGACTAACCCGTTTGGACTCTGGAGGGTTAAAAAAAAAAAATACAACTTTTTTTACTTTACTTTCGTTCACTTTTCGTTCACTTGTGTCGGGCTTGGAGTCACCGACTTATTTAGACAAAAACCACGGCACACACACACACACACACACACACACACACACACACACACACACACACACACGCACACACACACACACACACACACACACATATATTTGATGGCGTAAACGTTAAGGGCTCTGATTCGCAATCGATTCCAGCAGAAACAATTCCCACACTTCCATTTTATTACAGAACTCTCACCCCCTCCCTCTTTCTTTCCTCATATACTCGCTGAACGTTCTGTACGTATGTGTGTGTGTGTGTTAGTATATCTACGTTGGCTGAGGAGGGGTGGAGGTGGGAGAGCATCTTGTCTGTGTTCCTCAAAAGGTACGATCGCTCCAGAGTCTAAGCTAAGACGTGTTCATGGTTCGGTAGACGAGAGTTCATCCTTTTTTATTTTGTACAAACCTGTTTTTGTTTTTTTTTTCCTCCAAGTGTTGTCTGCTGTTTCACCAAACTCTCTCTCACACACACACAAAAACACTAAACACTAAAAGACTTGAAACTGTGAAAGAGTCCCAAGAGAAGAGAGCGACAAGAACTCCCAATCCATGATTTTTATCTCTTCTTCTTGTTGCTCGTTGTGGGCGGAGCCTCTGGTCTGGAGCAGACATCCAGAGCTACATGGAGCCATGCAGAGTCTACTTTAAATATGTTTATGTTTTGTGTTGTTAGTTGTTGTTTTTTGTCCTTTTTGGGGGGGGGAGGTGCATTTCACAGTATTACCGTTTAGTAAACAATCGCACATCTGTGTAGTTTTGTCTGTTACATTTGAATGTTACATTTGTTTTTGTGTTTTTCTTTTGAATCTTGTACGTATTTTTTGTTTTTTGCCCCCTTAGTGTTTCAAACATTGTTAGGCCCTTACGTCTGATTTGGAATAAGCACCTTGGTTATAAATTAGTGCCAAGTGATGTAACGTCACCGTATTTTTCTTCAGGTTGACGAAACGTTAAGAAGAGGAAAATCAGTGCAGATGTTTTCACGGTGCCACAAACTGCTGTTGTGTTTCTTCGTCGTGAGCAGAAATTGCATCCGAATGAACAAACGTGATCCGGATGATGGAGATGACAATGATGGGAAGCTTTTTTTCGCCCAGCTATAATCATCAAATTCTAATCCTTTTTTTTATTTGAATATAAACGGCTTGTTTACATTGTATGTTTACGCAATCTTTTGCCCCACAATCACCATCCCTTCAACGCTCCACATGTGCTGTAGAACCCTTAGTGTTACAGTGTGTAGAAACAAACGCTGGTGTTTTGAGCTCAGTTAGTTTGAGGGTGTTTATAAGGCGTTATGGGATGGAGAAGGTGAACATATCCGTACTCGCACAGCTGGATCCTCTCTGATGTGCTTCAAACTGCCCTCAACACAATGTACAAGTCAACAAATCAGCTTTATAGGTCAGAAAAACAACAACGAAAGTGAGACAAAAGACAGTGAAGTGCCCGTAAAGAGTTGACTAAAGAGGAGATGGTAGAGGATGAACCTGTGAACGAATGAATGAGGAAGCCAAAGACGGGCATGTGGATGCATTCCTGTGCCTGTGAATACTTCTGTATTTTTCATAAAAAAAAGACAAATCGCTGCACAACGAGAGCAGAGGCGGTTTCTGAAGCACTATGGAGGCCGATCATCGCTGGTGTTTGAGTCCGATAGGTTGGCCGAGGTGCAAAGAGGGTCTGTGAATGAAATGGGTCAGACCGAGTTTAGGTGGGGGGGGGGGGGGGTTAGAGGATGTTTACCTGTGTATGTCGACAGATGGTGGAGCTGAACCTTCTGTCATTTGCAATATATTAACATATTAGTGCAGTTAAAGGGACAGTTCACCCCGAAATCAAAAGAACAGATTCTTCCTCTTTCCTGTTTATGCCATTTATGAATCTCGATTGTTTTTGTGTGAGAGATATTGGTTGACATGATGGGACTATGTGGTCTAAGAAAAACATTAGAAAAACTCAACACCGATGTCTCTTTTCAAGAATCGTGACCAAGTTACTTAAGATAATGCACAGAGCTTGTTGTGAGCAGTTTCATGCAGGGACTATTTTCTTTCTACCAAACTACACCTGCCAACTTAAACACCAAACAGAAAGAAAACATGCATCTGTACCAGTGTGTGTCAGTACTGTTGGCTCACGTAGCATCACTGAGCTTGCTCAGCCGAGAAGGACGCCATTAATGTTTACATCTCGGGCCGTTAGAGGAGGGTGTTGTTCGGTACAAAGAAAGTAGTTCCCGCATGAAACTGCTCACAACAAGGTCTGTTGATTATCTTCAGTAACCGGGTCATGATTTCTGGAAAGAGATAATGCTGAGGAGGTTTTCAACTGTATTTGATTTTTGGCGCATCAAGCCCCATTATACTGGAGAGCAGACAGACCTCTCCAAGGCCGATACATCCAACGTTCAGCAACTCGCATCAGAACAATCTAAATTGATAAATAGAACAATAGGAGAACATTTTTTGTTTGTTTTTTATATTTGGGGGCAAACTGTCCATTAAACAAGAATGAATGCTGTCTCAAAAAAGAGGATTGTAAACGGAATGAGCTGGGATGTAAACAAACCCAATGTAGTCAGCATCCAAATCACATTTCCCTTCTTTCTATTTGTTTCATCTGATAATAGAGATGATGTGGTTTCCTGAGTTCCGAGTTTTAAACCCTACCAGACCTTTTGAAGGAATCTTGGAAGGTTTATTTAAATCAATTTGGGTTTAACATTCTTTCCCATGGAGAATTACCCAGATCATGTTGAACGCTTTTTGTGACGTTTTTTCCCCTCTCTGTAACCGGAGTTTACACAAATTGTCTTTTTTTTGTTTTTTTGTTATGATGATTTCTGTACAGTGTTTGGTCAAAATAATGGAAACACATGTTTCATTTTGGGGATGTTTTGTGGTTTGAGCCGACTCATTTCTTGGATCGACCTCCGCCATCATCTATTTTGGGATGAGAGCGGAAAGTTCAAATCAAGTCCGAGATCTTTTTCCGGTTATTACAAAGAAACTTGATGCTTGAAAAATCTCTTCTGTCTGTGATAAGCGTTCATGTTGTTTCCTTTAAATTTACCACACTGTCAACAAATGCACAACTCGCCCTGTATTAACTGTTTTTGTCTTCTGATTTCATTCTTTTTTTAATGCTCAAGACAACTTGTTTAACAGTTGAGGTGAAGGTTTCGACCAGAGGAAGTGTTTCGTGTGTGAAAATCAATGTGAATCTGGACTGGCATCATTCGAGGGTGATGTTTAAATGACCTTTGACCTTCACGCCCTTTAACCTGGCTCTCTTTGTGTGTGTGTGTGTGTGTGTGCGTGTGTGTGTGTCTGTCTGTCTGTCTCTGTCCGCCCGTGTCATGACTGTGGCGAGCGCTGTGACCTCACCGCTGAGTGATGCGCTCCCCGGTGTGAAGACTGAGAACCAATAAACACTCTGCCCTTTTTTACTCCACACATCTGCCTCGCGCTCATTGTTCTTGTTTGTGTGTGCGTGTGTGACTGTTTATTCAGGAGATGGGGGGGGGATGGATGTGAGTGTGTAGAGTACCACCGTTGCATCACATGGTGGAATTTCTATTTAAATACTGACAATCAGTTCCACCTTGCAGAGTCAGCTTAATTTCCTTTATTGCTCCTTTATGAACAAATTCCCAAATATTACCCTAAAATGTAGATTCTTGAATCGGCTAAAAAAATACCCAAAACACAAATAACATTAACTTGTTTTGTGTTATTTATCTCGATAAAGCTTTACTTTACGAGGCTGCAGATACATTAACAACCATCACAATGCAGATGTTTGCTTTTTATCGTTAATCAACAGCTGAGAGGTCAGTCAGTAACAGTGGTGCAATGTAACTAAGTACATATACTCAAGTACTGTACTCAAGTAGAATATAAGGTACTTCTACCTCACTTGAGAAATTCTATTTTATGCTACTTAATACTCCGCTACATCTCAGAGGGAAATATTTAACTTTTTACTCCACCTAAGTAATTTAAACTTAATAATTTACTTCACATATTAAGATAATAAAATAAAATACAGAAGTTCTCAACTTTCAGAAGAAGAAGTTCCAAATTGCATACTATTTATTTTTACTTGAACATATTACAGCTGCACTTGCAAAGTGTGTGTTATCCCATGCAGTATGCTTCCAATTTGGACATACTTCATCATTTCATGGCACCTTTAAACTTTGACCCTCTTGCTCATACAGTATATCTGCTGTGCAAAGGATTGTCGGTCAGAAAGGCCAGAAATTGCATTTGACAAACTATGTATTAGGACATACTAAATAGTATGGTAGCATGGGAACTTATTTAAACTTCTATAGCAATGTGAAAGAATATTACAAGAACATTTTTTGGGAAAGATATTAGACATATAGGCCATAAAACATATTCTTCAAACTCTAAGAGTTATTGATTTTTGACATTAGAATTTAGCCCCTATTTATTTATTAATTTATGTGCAATATAAATCGAATTTATACGCTGTGCAATATAAATAATCTGTGCAATATTAACAACCATTCAGTTCGACAATATCATCTTTTATTTATGTATTTATTATACCTTTACGGTGGGATAACTATTCATATTCTTTTATTTATTAGCTATACCTTTACTGTGGGATAACTATTCATATTTATTTATTCATTATACCTTTACGGTAGGATAACTATTCATATTTATTTATTCTATTTATATTTTATTTATGTATTATACCTTTACGGTGGGATAACTATTTATATTTTATTTATTTATTATACCTTTACGGTGGGATAACTATTCCTATTTTATTTATGTATTATACCTTTACTGTGGGATAACTATTTATATTTTATTTATGTATTATACCTTTACGATGGGATAACTATTTATATTTTATTTATGTATTATACCTTTACGATTAACTATTTATATTTTATTTATTTATTATACCTTTACAGTGGGATAACTATTTATATTTTATTTATTTATTATACCTTTACAGTGGGATAACTATTCATATTTTTTTTATTTATTATACCTTTACAGTGGGATAACTATATTTTATTTATGTATTATACGGTGGGATAACTATATTTTATTTATTATTATACCTTTATTCATATTTTTTTATTTATTATACCTTTACGGTGGGATAACTATTCCTATTTTTTTATTTATTTATTATACCTTTACGGTGGGATAACTATTCCTATTTTATTTATTTATTATACCTTTACTGTGGGATAACTATTTATATTTTATTTATGTATTATACCTTTACTGTGGGATAACTATTTATATTTTATTTATGTATTATACCTTTTTACCTTTACGTGGGATAACTATTCATATTTTATTTATTTATTTACCTTTACGGTGGGATAACTATTCCTATTTTTTTATTTATTATACCTTTACGTGGGATAACTATTCATATTTTATTTATTTATTATACCTTTACGATGGGATAACTATTCATATTTTATTTATTTATTATACCTTTACGATGGGATAACTATTTATATTTTATTTATTTATTATACCTTTACGATGGGATAACTATTTTTATTTATTTTTACGTGGGATAACTTTTATATTTTATTTATTTATTATACCTTTACGATGGGATAACTATTCATATTTTATTTATTATTATATACCTTTACTGGGATAACTATATTTTATTTATGTATTATACCTTTACGGTGGGATAACTATATTTTATTTATTTATTATACGGTGGGATAACTATATTTTATTTATTTATTATACCTTTACTGTGGGATAACTATATTTTATTTATTTATTATACCTTTACGATGGGATAACTATATTTTATTTATTTATTATACCTTTACGATGGGATAACTATATTTTATTTATTTATTATACCTTTACGGTGGGATAACTATTTATTATAATTGTTTTGATCTTGGTTTTTCTACTTATTTCTCCTGTAATCCTGCACATTTCTTACTAATAAAGGATTATCCTATTTTATCTCTTATAATACAGATTAAAAAATATATATATTTATTTATTTATTGTATAAGCCTTTTGTAAAAAATAAACTATATATTTTAATATATCTGTGCAATATTAACAACCATTCAGTTAACTAATATCATCTTTTATTTATGTATTTATTATTTACTACCTTTACGGGATGGGATAACTATTCATATTTTATTTATTTATTATATTCCTTTACGGTGGGATAACTATTCATATTTTATTTATTTATTATACCTTTACAGTGGGATAACTATTTATATTTTATTTATTTATTAGCTTTATTGGGATAACTATATTTTATTTATTTATTATACTTTACTGGGATAACTATTCATATTTTATTTATTTATTATATACTGCTATATTTTTTATTTATGTATTATACCTTTACGATGGGATAACTATTTATATTTTATTTATGTATTATACCTTTACCTTTATATTTTATTTATTATTATACCTTTACGGGATAACTATTTATTTTATTTATATTTATTATTCCTTTACTGTGGGATAACTATATTTTATTTATGTATTATACCTTTACGATGGGATAACTATTTATTTTTATTTATGTATTATACCTTTACGATGGGATAACTATTTATATTTTATTTATTTATTATACCTTTACTGTGGGATAACTATATTTTATTTATGTATTATACCTTTATTAACTATTTATTTTTATTTATTTATTATATTCCTTTACTGTGGGATAGCTATATTTTATTTATTTATTATACCTTTACGTGGGATAACTATTTATTATAATTGTTTTGATCTTACTTATTTCTCCTGTAATCCTGCACATTTCTTACTAATAAAGGATTATCCTATTTTATCTCTTAACATACAGAATTAAAAAAAATATTAATTGAACTATAAAAAAAACACCACAAAAAGAACCTGTGGTAACTAATTGCATTATAAATCTCTCTATTTATATTTTATTTATTTATTATACCTTTACAGTGGGATAACTATTCATATTTTATTTATGTATTATACCTTTACGGTGGGATAACTATTCATATTTTATTTATGTATTATACCTTTACTGTGGGATAACTATTCATATTTTATTTATTTATTATAACTATTCCTTTACTTTACTGTGGGATAACTATTCATATTTTATTTATTATTATACCTTTACTGTGGGATAACTATTCATATTTTATTTATTTATTATATTCATATTTTATTTATTATTATACTTTACGGTGGGATAACTATTTATATTTTATTTATTTATTATACCTTTACGATGGGATAACTATATTTTATTTATTTATTATATTTATGTATAACTATACCTTTAACGATGGGATAACTATTTATATTTTATTTATGTATTATATTCGACAATATTTTTTATTTATGTATTATACCTTTACGTGGGATAACTATTTATTTATTTATTTATGGGATAACTTATATTTATTTATTATACCTTTACGGTGGGATAACTATTTATATTTTATTTATGTATTATACCTTTACGGTGGGATAACTATTTATATTTTATTTATGTATTATACCTTTACGGTGGGATAACTATTTATATTTTATTTATGTATTATACCTTTACGGTGGGATTTTATTTTATTTATTATATTCCTTTACTGTGGGATAACTATATTTTCTTTATTTATTATACCTTTACGGTGGGATAACTATTCATATTTTATTTATGTATTATACCTTTACGGTGGGATAACTATATTTTATTTATGTATTATACCTTTACGGTGGGATAACTATATTTTATTTATTTATTATACCTTTACTGTGGGATAACTATATTTTATTTATTTATTATACCTTTACTGTGGGATAACTATATTTTATTTATTTATTATACCTTTACGGTGGGATAACTATTTATTATAATTGTTTTGATCTTGGTTTTTCTACTTATTTCTCCTGTAATCCTGCACATTTCTTACTAATAAAGGATTATCCTATTTTATCTCTTATAATACAGATTAAAAAAATATATATTAATTGAACTATGAAGCCTTTTGTAAAAAAAATTCAGTTCGACAATATATATATTAATATATCTGTGCAATATTAACAACCATTCAGTTCGACAATATCATCTTTTATTTATGTATTATACCTTTACGATGGGATAACTATTCCTATTTTATTTATGTATTATACCTTTACGGTGGGATTACTATTCATATTTTTTTATTTATTAGCTATTCCTTTACTGTGGGATAACTATTCATATTTTATTTATTTATTATACCTTTACGGTGGGATAACTATTTATTATAATTGTTTTGATCTTGGTTTTTCTACTTATTTCTCCTGTAATCCTGCACATTTCTTACTAATAAAGTATTATCCTATTTTATCTCTTATAATACAGCTTAAAAAAATAAATATTAATTAAACTATGAAGCCAAAACCCAAAAACAAATAAAAAAAGAAACCACTAATTGCATTACAAATCTCTCCTCTCTCTTCTTCGTGTAATGACCGCCGCGGTGCAGCAGCGCCCCCTGGCGGCCGCCCGCAGCTCCTACAGGAAGGAAGTGGACAGAGCAGAGCAGAGAAGAAGAAGAAGAAGAAGAGGAGGGAGGAGGAGGAAGCTACCGGGGGGGGAACCACACGATGTGATCTAAACCCACCAGGACGGCGTGTTATGACTACCGGCCACGTCTCGGGGCTTTACAGACGGTAGCGGAGCTCCGGCTGCGGTCAGGTGAGTCAGGTGAGTCTGTGACTGAGAACAACCGACGACGTGCACGAGCTAGCTGGCAAAAACTCGAGCTAGCTGCAAAAGGCGTGCGTGCGTGAGTGCGTGTGCGTGAGAGTGCGTGAGTGAGGCTGTGACTGTGACTGTACAGCTGTTGTCATGGTGACCCCGATAAGGGCAGATTAACGTAAAGCGTTCAAGCGTCTGACCAGAACCGTTGGGTTTGAATTTTTTTTTTTTTTAATTAATTAATTAATTAAATAAATAGAAACGTCATGGAAAAAAAAAAAAAAAAGCTTTATTGTTGGTTGCCTGCGTGGCCAGACGAAAAAAAATAAATAAAAAAAATATATATATAAAAAATATTTGATGACGTAACGGCATTCTGATACGTCACGCTGCGACCGTTGGCTCTAACGGCTGTTAACGTTCGACTCAAACGTGGCAGTTTGATTGACAGTTAACGTTCGACTCCTCCTCCCTCCCTCCTTTTTTTTCCCCCTTTTTTTCCCCCTTTTTTTTTTTACACATGTGTCTCCATAGCAACCAGGTGGAAGTCCCACATGGCTCCTTAATTAGTTCTGCAATTAAAGGGACACCACTGAGGGTTAAGGCCATACATGGGCTGTTCTATGTACCTTTACCTTTACTGTGGGATACCTATTCATATTTTATTTATTTATTATACCTTTACTGTGGGATAACTATTCATATTTTATTTATTTATTATACCTTTACTGTGGGATAACTATTCATATTTTATTTATTTATTATACCTTTACGGTGGGATAACTATTCATATTTTATTTATTTATTATACCTTTACTGTGGGATAACTATTCATATTTTATTTATTTATTATACCTTTACGGTGGGATAACTATTCATATTTTATTTATTTATTATACCTTTACGGTGGGATAACTATATTTTATTTATTTATTATACCTTTACTGTGGGATAACTATTCATATTTTATTTATTTATTATACCTTTACTGTGGGATAACTATTCATATTTTATTTATTTATTATACCTTTACGGTGGGATAACTATTCATATTTTATTTATTTATTATACCTTTACTGTGGGATAACTATTCATATTTTATTTATTTATTTATTATACCTTTACAGTGGGATAACTATATTTTATTTATTTATTATACCTTTACAGTGGGATAACTATATTTTATTTATTTATTATACCTTTACAGTGGGATAACTATATTTTATTTATTTATTATACCTTTACGGTGGGATAACTATTCATATTTTATTTATTTATTATACCTTTACGATGGGATAACTATTCATATTTTATTTATTTATTATACCTTTACGGTGGGATAACTATTCATATTTTATTTATGTATTATACCTTTACGATGGGATAACTATTCATATTTTATTTATGTATTATACCTTTACGGTGGGATAACTATATTTTATTTATGTATTATACCTTTACGATGGGATAACTATATTTTATTTATTTATTATACCTTTACTGTGGGATAACTATTCATATTTTATTTATTTATTAGCTATACCTTTACTGTGGGATAACTATTCCTATTTTATTTATTTATTAGCTATACCTTTACTGTGGGATAACTATTCATATTTTATCTATTTATTTATTATACCTTTACTGTGGGATAACTATTCCTATTTTATTTATTTATTAGCTATACCTTTACTGTGGGATAACTATTCCTATTTTATTTATTTATTTATTATACCTTTACTGTGGGATAACTATTCATATTTTATTTATTTATTATACCTTTACGGTGGGATAACTATATTTTATTTATTTATTATACCTTTACGGTGGGATAACTATATTTTATTTATTTATTATACCTTTACTGTGGGATAACTATATTTTATTTATGTATTATACCTTTACGATGGGATAACTATTCCTATTTTATTTATTTATTATACCTTTACGGTAAATGGGCTGTTCTATGACCCACACACCCCCACCCCCTCTGCACCACTACCTGCCCACTGGTAATAAACCATTATCCCTAACCCTAAAGGTTTTAAATGCTGTAAATGTGGCTGTCAAAGTCCACTTTACTGCTCCTGGTGAGCAGTGTCATCCTGATGTAGTTGCACATCCCCGGACAGGCTTCAGCTGTGCTGCAGTACTGGGTCATCGTCTCCCCTGAGGGAGGAAACGAGACACCGGGGCAGCAAATCGATGAGTTTTCTGCCACATATTATCGACAGTAGTTCTTTTTTTTGTTTCTATATCTGAGTCCTCGTCTGTCTCTTCCCTCCTAGACGCCTCATATGTGTGTTTTCTCTCCCTCCAGGTGAATGCCCTGTTTGCTCGGAGTGTAGCACCAGAGGACGGCAGCTCCCATCCTTCAGAAGAGCTCGTCCCAGACGGGGGGAGGTGGGTGGATCCGGGGCGCTGCAGGGGCCATGCATCAGGGGTGAGGGGGATTCACTGCGGGAGAAACACACACACACACACACACACACACACACAATGACACACAGCGTCGGGTGAGGTGGTGGTGGTGGTGGTGTTCGGCCGCAGGTCGGCGTGGAGATGAAGCTCAAGCAGCGCATGGTGGTGCTGTGTGCCGTGCTCCTCCTGCTGGGCCTGGCCAAGATCTTCCTGCTGGATGGAGGCGAGGGCTCCGCCGCCAGCCGACGGGATCTCCGAGCGTTTCGCAAGGTCAGAGTCCCGAATAACTGTTTCTGTTTTCAGAAAAAACACAATACACAAGACCGTGAATATACAGCACCAGTCAAAAGTCTGGACACACCTTCTCATTCAACTACTTTGAAGAATGTAAAATATAAAACATATTCTGGTTTGTTGAGCATTTGTTTGTTTACCACATAATTCCATATGTGTTCCTTCATAGTTTGGATGTCTTCAATATTAATCTACAATGTAGAAAAAAATAAAAATAAAGAAAAACCATTGAATGAGAAGGTGTGTCCAAACTTTTGACTGGTACTGTATACAGTCGTACTTAAAAGCTATAGCCACGTATATCGTTAAAAGCAGCGTTGTTGTCATCCACCTTCTGACAGATGGAAGCTGGTCTTACTCTGTCGCGGGGAGCTCGCCTCACGCACACCCTCCAGTCTCCGTGGGAGATAGCGAGCCAGTGGGTGGGCCCGAGAGAGGTGTACCCCGAGGAGACCCCGGAGCTGGCTGCTGTGCTCATCTCCCTCAGCAGCGCCCGGCTAGAGCGGGCCGACGTGGGCTACAAGGGCACGCAGCTCAAAGCCCTGCTGGTGCTGGACGGGGGGCAGAAAGTGGTCTTCAAACCCAAGAGGTCAGATATGTAAATAACGGGATCACACACTAGTATTTTAGTGAGTGATTCAGATGTCTTATTTGTGTCCTTTCCGTCTTGCCGTAGATATAACAGAGACTACGTGGTTGAAGGCGAGCCGTACGCAGGCTATGACAGACACAATGCGGAGGTGGCTGCTTTTCACCTGGACAGGTGTGTAAACATCTTTATTTATATAGCAAAAAAAAACACAGTTTACAAAGTGTATTTACAGACGAAGCAAAAGTAGGATACAATGCAATATAACAACAGAACAGTAACAGAAGAAACAGCACAATAGATAAAAAGATAATAAAACCTATCGTTAAAATAAATCCAATTAAAGAGAATTATAGCATTAAAAAGATCACTTAAAAGCAAATCTATAAAAAACGAGGGTTTTTAGAAGTGATTTCTAAGAGATTCCTGTAATCTCTACACAAACATCTGTGTGATAAAGTTCTGGGGTCGCGTCCCGTCACTCCGTCCTCTCCGCAGGATCCTGGGCTTCAGGCGAGCACCTCTAGTGGTCGGGAGATACGTCAACGTGCGGACGGAGATCAAACCCGTGGCCACAGACCAGCTGCTGAGCACCTTCCTCATGCAGGGTGAGTGTCCACTGACTCGTCTTCTTTCACACTGATGAGATAACTTCCTAGTAAGTTAAGGAGTGTTTTGAGACACCCGCAGAGTGAGAGTGAGTTTCTCTTCGTCTTGACTCATCTGTCCACATTCCTTTCTTCTTCTCTTGTTGTTTTTTTTGTTGCTCTTTCTAAGTAAGATACTAAAATACAACCTTGTCTGTCACAGTACTAAAACCACAGATGATCTATTTCGGCCTTTTAAAGCTTTAAAGAGGTTTTAATTCTCTTCTTTTATGTTTATTTTTCTGATATGAAGCAAAGATACATTGATGAAAATGTCTCACAAACTATTAAATAATTATATTATTATTATTATAAGGGCTAATTCAACACACAAAGGTCAGTCCTAAGGAGCGGCCTGTGAAAACGTTTTTATAATGTCTGGAGCGATCCCTTTGAAAGTTTAAGAAGATAACCTTGATGATGTCATTGTGGGTTTGTCTTCAATCTGACATTTTTCCATTGTGTTTGTGTCGTGGTAGCTTCTCCTTAAATATCTTTGCAGTTGGAAATTATGTGCAATGTTGCCAATCAACAAGAGCAGTTTTTCTTAATTAGAATATTGGATTTTATTTTTTAATTATAGGATTTTTCCTCAATGTGGATATATGTACCTTCATTCGTCATTTTTATGCAGAAACAGTTTCTCACTTCATTGTCCACTATATCATCATGGCCCATATTGAAATTATAAAAGATATCTTATCTCAACAAGAACAATGTTGGACTCCATAATGTCTACGTTATAACGTTTTATTATGTTTTCATGCAAAAAATAAGTTACCAATTTTAGATTCCAGTCAGTTTATTCAATTAATGCCTGTTTGGAAATTTGCTGCGATCGTGTTCGGAGATGACAGACAGACAGACAGACAGACAGACAGACAGACAGACAGACAGACAGACAGACAGACAGACAGACAGACAGACAGACAGACAGACAGACAGACAGACAGAGCTTCCTTTCTTTATAGTTAGATGTGATATTTTGGATTTTTTGGATTGTTGTTGGTAAAACAAAACTAGCATCTGAGGATGTTACCGTAGTCTAGGAAATTAAGAAGGACATGTTACCATTTGACCGGTTGCTGACAAGCAGTGTAGCTTTTCAAATAATATTTATTTTTTGGAAGAAATCCGGGGAGCCACCCTCACTCAATGTAAAAAGTACCGGGGCTACATGACATCACTTCCCACCTTAACGGAGAACAAGAAGGGTGAAAAAGAATCACTGATCTGTTTTTAAACAAATATTTTTCTGGCAATCTATCAGCTAAAACAAACACTGAATCCATTTGCACGTTAGCTCTGTCATTTGTTTAACTGACTTCATCAGTTTTCATAACAAACACTCAACCGTCCAGCTGTTACTACAGATGTTAGACTCACAACGGTGATCTGCTGCAGATTGAATAAAGGGGAAACACCTGATTGAATATTAACCATCATTTTTTTCATCATTTTACAAAATTCTTTTGATGATCCGGGCCTGCTGGCAGACAATGAAAATACTCCTACTTGTATCTAATATCATTGTTGCTGGTATGCTGTGAAATTACCTGACAAGGTGACATGAACATGAATATATTCAAATAAATGGATTTGAAGTCCTGGGACAGGTGTGACCCGACAAATCGGATCTCCGTTTACGCAGATGAGTGTGAAATCTCTGTCATTTCAGATGCCAGTGTTAAAGGTGAACCTGTCACCACTGCTTATTATACTTCTGTGGTGGTGTGGGTTCTTTTTGTGTGTTTGTTTGTTTGTTTGAGACTGACTCACCAGCTGTCCATGCCACTCACACGTTTGATGTTCTGTAAGTTGCTTTATGATCAAAGCTGTCACTTACCGCCACTTTCCGCCAATCAGTGAACTCAACATGACTCATCTCGGCACCTGCCTTCGCAGTAGTGGTTTACAGCCGGTGGGCCAAACTACACCCACTGTCACGCTGGCAAAGGCAGTTACACAGATCTGCCATTCAGTCACCAGCAGAAGAGTGTAATAGAGAAAACATAAGAGGAGTTTCCTTAATAACTAATTCTTCTAGTCATACACAATGTTTCGTTTTTATCCTTCCAGGTTTTCAATCATCTGACAATATGATTTCTATCTTTACCTGGTTACATGGATATTACATCGTAACAGCAGCTCATTAGGAAGATGAGGGGTGTTTCATTATGGTGGCTCAGAAAAAGAGGGTTTATGGTGAAGAATGAGCTTAACAAAGTAGCAAAACCAGGATTATTCTGTCTGTAAAAGACACCATAAACACAGATTCCCAGTGTGGAAAAAACGTATAGAACGTATAGAACGGTGAGCTCAGACCCGGACACACAAATAGACCTGACGTCAGTACCTACGTGATCACAGTTCTCCGGTCTGTGGGTTCAGGTGTGAGTGATGGAAACTCTCTGTCTCATATCACTTGGTTTGAACTCGTGACTCGTGATGACATGCTGCTTAAACACCTTTTTAGATTGGTGGTCTGTCCCTCTTGTTTTTTTTAGTATTGGTGATGACTGTCTATTTCTCTGATTTTACTATGAATGTGACATTTTAAAGACAAAGGTTGACATTGAGACTTTCTATTACATTACATTACATTACAGTCATTTAGCAGACGCTTTTCTCCAAAGCGACTTACAGTCAGTAGTATATTACATATCATTCACCCATTCACACACTGATGACAGGCTACCATGCAAGGTGCCACCATCAGACTCTAACTAACATTCATCATCCAGTCCACACCGATGGCAAGCCTTCAGGAGCAACTTGGGGTTAAGTGTCTTGCCCAAGGACACATCGACTGCCGAAACCGGGTATCGAACCACCGATCCTCTGAATGGAGAACTACCTTGCTCTCCACTACGCCACAGCCGCCCCTTCTATGAAGCCGGAGTCATAGGTCATTCAACCAATCAGATTGTGCGGAACAGAACTCTTCAGAATACACTATAGTGTACAACATCAGAGAGGCTCCGTAGTCCGAAACAAGATGGCAAACTTTATTGCTCCTTTCAACCCTGACAAAGGCAGCACAGACTAGATCCACTCCTTCTGTCCTTACCTTTGACAATAAAAGTCTCAGACATTTATAGTGCCCTGTAACTGTTTACCAGAGGGGGTCAAATTCACTGAAGGGAAACTCAATAAAATATCTTACAGAGGCTTTTGCTATAAAACAGTTTACCTCAGACGGACTGAGGGACGATGCTCTGGGTCAGTAGGATCCTCGTAGGTGGTTTTCTGCCTGCACAAATCTATTTGAACCTTTTTTTAAAAATTTTTTTATGGTGGCGCAAATTTGCATTGCTGTTATGCAAAATATTTGCAGCACAGTATTTTGCATTTATGGCTTCACGCACCCGATGTGTTTTTAGATTAATAAAAAAAAAAAAAGCTGACAAATATAAGAGAGAAAACATTTAAAGTAAAGTTGACTTAAAGTGTAATAACTCTTCAACTAACAGTTATTACAAAGTAGTACTCAATACTCAAGATGTACCAAAACACTGACAACAAGGAATATCTTTGGCAGATAATAATGAGAATAAATATGAACAATATTTAAATCAAATATAAAACTAAAGACTTAAACTTTTAAGGTTAAAAATGGCTGAAATGTGACTAAAACTAATAAGCACCTTCATCTGAAGACTGAATGTAAAATCCCTGGCGACATTGACGCCGCCTCTCAGTGCTGCCTCATTTGCATCTTGTTCACTCTGATACGTTGTGGTTTCTCCTTCATGGGTAACTTTTTTTGTCTCTCTCCAAGGAAATAATACATGCTTCTACGGAAAGTGTTACTACTGTCGTGAGAGCGAGCCGGCGTGTGCAGAGGGCGAGGTCATGGAGGGGTCGTTAACCCTTTGGCTGCCAGACGTCTGGCCGCTGCAGAAACACCGTCACCCATGGGGACGCACCTACAGAGAGGGCAAACTGGCCAGGTGGGTGTCTGGAAAAGTCAGTTTCAGTCTGGAGAGCCCTGTGGCTTTTTTTTAGTTGTAGTTATTGATGTTTATCAAAAGGAAATGGAAGGGCTGTTGTGCCCATACCGAGCGCCAACAGCCTTTCCATAGCCCTTAAAGGGCAATGACTCTCCTTTATTCTGAGAACGCTTCCTAGGGTGGGAGTACGCACTAAAGGTGAGGGTGCAGCGTGCTTTGATCTGTTATCTGGTGGTTTGATCAGTAATGGTACTGATAATCTCTCTGCGGCCCACAGGTTTTTGTGAATGATAGCCAGAGCATCAGCACATTGTAGCGACATCAGAGAGAAATTTGCCTCGACCCTCGACACTTCCCACCCACTCAGCTGCCGTTGAATATCAAGCACAAGCTGACTTTACAAGAATAACTGACGAGTGGATTTTTTTTTCTCACTTTTAATCTGGTTCAGCTTCTAGAAGATGAGGACAGTGGAGTGCAGCTGCTGAGTTGAAGCTGAACATGTGTGCAGACCAGCTGTGTAACTGGGGAAAAAACCTTCCTGAGCTGCAGCAACCAAACTCTTAACCTCATCAGACCTTTCCTGTTAATCAAGCCAAATCAATTGCATTTCGAAGAACAGAAATTTAGGATTATATAAGGTCACAAAAATATGCAAGACACGCACATGTTGAGGTCAGGCTTTGTTGGGTATGTGTCACATTGGGATCCTGTCTGTGAGACCAGATTGTTGAAGAAATGTGTGATATTTAAATGAATAAATAGACGCCTGGCCTGTTCTCTCATCAGTATGAAGTTGGCTTTAGAGCTGAGTGAGGCCTCGGTGAAACAATACTGCAAAAATATCATATCACAACATGTGTTTTTAGGCAGGATCACAATCCACAATCATTCACAAGCGATGTTTTTCATTATTGCTTTTAAGAGTACGTTGGTAGTTTTTGAACAGTACAACCAAATGATTCCCTATATAAAAAAACATCACACCAAGTTCTGTTCTCAAATAAAAGTAAAAAGTTTGTTAAAAGTTTATTTAACCATTTACCAGTTAGTTTTCATGATCCACTCTTCACATCCGCATCGATTAGATTTTTATATAGCAGTAGCACTTATCATTTTTAAGATTTAAGATGTTTGTTCTCACTGCGGGTTATGCGAGTCAAATCATGGGAAATGCCTCCATAAAAGAAAGAAAATTAATAGTAGAAATAAAAAGACATTGAATATATGATATAATACAATAAATATAATAACAAAATACTAAAAAAGATTGCGCACGATGGTACCGATCTCTCTGTAAAGGCACTTTAGTTTGTTAAAAGTTTCTTTAACTATTTACCAGTAACTTTTCAAAGTCCACATGAACCACTCTTCAAATCAGCATCGATTAGACCCACCTAACAGCTTACTTCAATAGAAAACACGTCACTTTTATAGGCTTTTACTTCCTTTATTTCGTTCTTCCAAAACAGTGGTGGAGTTAAGGTTTCGTTAAAACAACATTATGATCAGTGTGGTAAATGCATGTCAAATTTAATCAGAGTGCTCAAGGCCAAGCGTAATCTTTATTTCACCTCTCTCCCCTCTGTTCCCGGTGTGAGAGGCCAAAATAGTGGTAATATAGCTCATCCAGACTCTGGCTGATAAAAGTTTATTGTGCTGGGGGAGATTTTTATAAAGTAGTAGTGCTCATTTCAAATGTTTGTTTTCACTGTGCAAGTACATTTATGTGAAATGCTTTTTTAAAGAAAGAAACTGAATAGTAGATATGAGAAGACATGATATATTACAATAAATATGATTAAGGTAATGATTGTAGGAGCTATTTATTGGATGTTAGTATTTAGTTATTTTATGCATAAATAATTTAATTATTCTAGATGTTTGCTTATTTAGTTTAGATTTTGATATATTAAGACATGAAGATTCGTTTAGTTTAATATTATTTTGTATATGTATATATATATGTGTGTGTATATATATGTGTGTGTGTGTATGTATGTGTGTGTGTATATATATGTATATATATGTGTATGTGTGTATATATATATATATAAAACATATATAGGTATATACACAAAATAGAAGGGAAATGAAAAGATTTACAAGAGGTTTTTTTAACACTGCTGATACAGCTCAGCTGAGTCACCATCAGGGAAACTAAACTCTGCTCATACAAGACGTGTGTGTGTTGTGTGTGTGTGTGTGTGTGTGTGTGTGTGTCACCATGTGTGTGTGTGTGTGTGTGTGTGTGTGTGTGTGTGTGTGTGTGTGTGTGTGTGTGTGTGTGTGTGTCTATATATAGACAGGATTTATTTTGTTAGTTTGACCAAATAAATCCTCAGAAACAGAATTCTGTTTGGACAATAACCTCTTTTGCCTGCATGAACAACCCATGGTGCGTCAGTGGCCCCTTTGATTTAAGTTTGTTTTTTGGACAATTGGCCACTACAACGATGCTACGATCTCTCTCTAAAGGCAGATCATTTCAATTGTTAACAATCTAATATCACACACCTTTAGGGCAGATGTTTTAATGGCGAAGACATAAGGTCACAGAAGTTCTATATGTGAAACGAGCACCCGTATACAAGGAATTTTATTTTCTTTATTAACACACACAGAAACATACTGAAATGCAACATAAATACCAGCTCACATACTGGTTTGCAGTGTTGCATCACTTTAAAAGAGTTTATTTGTATCAACATCAGAATTTTGAATTAGTTTGGCATCATTTAAAAAAAAAAAAAAACATACTTTTGAATATTTATATGAGTGATTCCAATTTTTTGTGTGTGTGTGTGTTAATCTTCCAGGTGGGAGTATGATGAGAGTTACTGCGAGGCGGTGAAGAAGATGCCTCCGTATGACGCCGGGCCGAGGCTGCTGGACGTCATCGACACGGCCATATTTGATTATCTCATTGGGAACGCTGACCGGCATCACTATGAGAGCTTCCAGGACGACGGCGGCGCCAGCATGCTCATCCTGCTCGACAACGCAAAGAGGCGAGTGCTAATGTTAGAGATTTTTAACAAACAATCAATGATTTTGTCCTTTTTATTATTTTTTTTAATGCTGAAGGGGACAGAGAATCTTTTTTTATTATTAAAATCATTTATATTGAACCGTTCAAAAAAAAAAAAAAAAAAACCAAATTGACAAATTCAACCATTTCCCAACGCACTATCTGATATTTTTCATGCAATATGAGATTATAAATTGTTATAACGTTAACCTCACTAACTTCACTCCGGTTGCTCCACCACCATTCCTCCACCTTGGAGGACATCTACTGGGAGCTATTTTGTTTAGTTGCCTCTTTTAAGCAATCAATGTATATGTCTCGGGCTTTTATTGTGAAAGGTAATAAAGTAGTGTAGCCATTGACCGTGTCGGAAGGAGATAGAGAGTTTGATGTTTTGGTTCAGACTTCAGAGCCTTCATGTTATTATTTTATTTCTCTACCAGTAGAGGCACAAGACGGTAATCAACATTTACTTTATAATGATGAGTCAAAGCACACAAAAAAAGCTTGTTTCTGCACTATACCACCAACATGTTTTGGCACTTTGTCAACGCATCCTCACAACCACAAAGCTTTTCATCCTTTACAGGAATTTTTTTATTTTCATTTTCATTCGCAGTTTGCTTTGACATTTTCCCGTATATATGCCCATCTTTTTACGTAATTAATTTATCGGCACTGAAACCGCTTCAAAGCTGACTTACTGCAAACAGCCTCTTCAATGAAGTGAAGACATTGTGCTGTTATCCCTTCTTTGAAGTTATTTTTGGTATTTGAGGTTCAGAACAAACAGTGGAAAAATTTTCCACCTCATATGAGGGCAATTTTCAAGAATTGATTACAGTTGGCAGAGAAACAAAGAATCATTTTGGCATTGATAATAACCACACATTTAAAAAATATATTTTCCCGACAGTTGACACATTTTTGGTAGTTTTAGTGGTTTCATGTGGCTTTTTTTGGGTGCTAATTAAGGGTTTTCTATCTGAGAGGAATCTGGCTTCTAATCTCAGCCAGCAGCAGATTCTTCACTGCCGGAAAGAGTTGAGTAATTTCCTAACGGAGCAGACAGTGTCACATTAGACCATGGACTGTCTACTAGAAGTGGAGCTAGTTGTCATGACGTCAACCATTGATTTGTGGACTTCCATTTTGGCCGTCGCCCACCAGTGAGTGGAAGTGACCATATTTGGACTGCAGAGGAGTGACGTAGAGACGCCGTATATATATGGCTCCGGTAGCAACCTGTCAATCACAAGGTGGCCCCGCCCTAAAGCACACCCTGCTTTATGGTCTGTTTGACTCTAAATGGAGCATCATTTACTAAATGAACATCATGCTGTATTGAAGAAGACTTGAAACTAGAGATTGAGACCATAAACTCATGTTTACAATGTTTACTGAGGGAATAAATCAAGAGAGAAGTAGAGTCATTTTCTCATACAACGTCTGCTGAGTGCAATGGTGCTTCCCACAAGTGTCGACTACAAACGGTTCATGGGTTACAGAAAGGGGCGGGTCTATGACTGCATGTTCATGTCAATGTCGTCAGGCCTGGACCTTTATCGTTTAGAGGTTATACAAAGTACGCTGGAGCTCCGATTACTTTCTGTTTTATGCCAAAAGGCCCTGATGGAAAACGGTCGTGTTTGACAGTTGTCACTGTCGTAATAATGTGTTGGGTATTTGTTTACGTTCCCATTCACTTCTGTTTTCAGTTTGTTGGTTTACGTGTTTGTTACGCTTTCTAGTTGATGCTTCTGCCAGATGAGTGTCATCCTACTTTTAAACCTGAAGGCTCCTCAGAGGAGAACATCAGATAACAGGGAAAACTGCTGTATTAACAAACACAAAATCCATGCTGTGTTTGGGCAGCAGGCAGACGAGCTCTCTCTCTCTCTCCCTCCCTCTCTCCTCGTTGGCTCTGCGTTCTGAGTGGAGTGTGTCGTAGCATTTGAAAGTGTGTTTTGCGGTGCGTGTGCAGCCTTCTGCCGAGCTACGGCCAGTGGAGTGTGGCTAATGCATTTTGATGGATTCTCCTAACCGCAGTGCAGACAGGCCTCCGGCTTCAGCTGCCTTACTTTAGCTTTTATTTTGTAATTTTATTTAAAGTTGTTTTTTTTCCCTCTGTGTGCAGCTTTGGGAACGCAGCTCTGGATGAGCGAAGTATCCTCGCACCGCTCTATCAGTGCTGCATGTGAGTACACAGGAAAATGATCAAATCTCAATTCTGGATTTATATGATCTGTCTTTCCGACTATAACATCTCCATTTCTCCCTCAGGGTCCGTGTGTCCACGTGGAACAGGTTAAACCTGCTGAGGAGTGGAGCTCTGAGTTCAGCCATGCGTCAGGCCCTGGCATTCGATCCCATCAGCCCCATCCTGGCCGAGACGCACCTCGCCGCCCTGGACCGCCGTCTGTCAGGAATCATGGCAACTGTGAAGCAGTGTATGGAGGCGCAGGGCCCCGACAACACCCTAATAGAGGACCGGATGAACCTCCCACACCCCTAAAAAAAACAAACAAAAAAACAACATGGGACAGGAGAAAACAGCCGGGCCCTCCTCTCTTCTCCAGGCTCGTGAGGTAAAGAGACGCAGAGTGAGTTAATGGATCGACAGGGTGGAACAAAAAAACTTTATATTTCTCACTCCCAACGGCCCCGGTCACTCTGATAAGGCTTGACCGGTCAAATATATAAACTTTTTCTCAGGACTGTCGTACACGATGGGACGAGTCCTCCCTCGTCTCCTCCTGGTTGTGCCAAATTCTCTGTCCCAATGGGAGAAATGTAGACACTAACAAATGTGGAGGAGGGAAGGTTAACTGAGCCGCCAACGTCTTGATGGAGGACGCATTACAGCCCTGTTGCAGACTCTTTTGGCGGTCACGGTCTGAGGAACTTCCTGTTGAAGGAAATTCGTCAAAATGAAATCCCCTTGAAAAATGAAAATGTTTGTTTTTCCTCAAATTTGAAATTGAACTTTGATCGTAAAGAAAGTAGAGTTTACTCTGCTCTTCATACATCATTGTGTACATATTCAACTAAGGACTGTCATTGAATTATGAGACTAAATAATATACATTTGTGGATTATAATATTAAATAAACTCAAGTGTGAGTGGGGGTGTGAGTGTGTGTGTGTTTGGAAGAGTGCCATATTGTGCCGTAAATAAGCAAAGTTACTGACAAGTGGGTGCGCTCAGAGGGCAGGTGTGTGGGTTCATCTTCAGCATTAAACTATGATCTATTTAATTGTGGTTCCTCTGTCATCTCTTTCTTTTTCCATGTGGTCACAACTGAAAAGTACAAAGTCGGTAAAGAAGAGAAGTGTCAATGCTGTCACTTTTACTTTTTACTGCTAGTGTTGGAAGGGACTTTCACTTTGGTCCCTTGTAGTTGCTCAGTTATTTATATATTAGTCATATTTGTTGTGAGATGCATTACAGCTCATATCTGGAACACACTGGTTATAGTTGACATTTCATTTAGAACAACTTGTTTTTATATCTCATTGTCTCACTCTGTAACGTTTTGATTTAGTCACATTTCAATCACCTCTTGTGCCCTAAATTTAGCTCAAGTTTAAGGCGCCAGTAAATCTTTCTAGTTACATATTAGTCAGAGATGAGATTACAAGCGGTCGTGTCTGAGGGTGCCTCGATCGATGGGGAAAGGGAGAGTTATCGGTTATTTTGTTTTTTTTGAACGTTGTTGTCTCGAAAAGAGGCGATCAGCTGATGCAAAACATGCGAGAGAATTTCTCTACCTGCTGCTGAAATGGTTTCCCCTGAGTTGTCTCAAAATCCCCTTTAAGGGACAAATCAACGTCTGTGTGAAAGGGACAGCTGGCATGGCGGAACTACACAAACAAACAAACACACACACACACGCACACTAGAAAAATGTTAAAAGCAAAGATGATGTAGTGAGCCTTCCTCTTCTCTTTTATAAAACAGGCTTATTAAAGAGAGAGAGAGAGTGAAAAATGTTGCCTGACCATAAATAGTCCCGATCATAACATTTTCTCATAATTTTAATACTTAATATACAATGTCGTTAAGAAAAAAAATAACTCTCAATAAATAGACCCTGTCGTTGGTACCAGCCTGGTCTTTGCTGTTGTACCTGATTCACAGGTGCTATAGAGCAGAGACACTGACTGAGGATTGAAGATCGGGGGGGTGGTTTTAGTCGTGGTTCACACAGCTGCAACATCCAGCTGTCTCAGGTTGAGATCTACCGCACAGACTTCAGGAGCAGCTGACTGCTGACGCTCTGGTGATGGGAAACGGAGCGTTATCAGTCCCATAATGGTTTTCAACCACTTTGAATGTCGGTGTCTCTACACACCGCTGAATTGCAAAACCATGTCTGATTGTTACCCTCCTGATATTCAACTTTTAACCTTAAGCTCATCAAGGAGTGAAAGGAAAGTTTTTATGCGTTTTTTTCTTTCTATTTCATCATCTATCGGGTTTGCAAAAAAAAAAAAAAAAAAAGGATGTGTGTGGGCTGCTGCTGCTGCTGCTGCTGATTACTCAGCTAATGCTGTTCTTCCGCAAACTAAAATCTTTCCTTGTCTGTCGATTTAAGTTTAAATTAAAATCCCCATCATGTCCAAAAAAAAAAACCAATCAAACAAACCCTTTTTCCTCTCTGAATCTCATAACCGTATTCCTTGAATCAATATTCGAGGCCTGTGAACAGATCTAAGGGTTTGTACAGTACTTCTTCTGGTGATGGATTTCCCCATCTCGGCGTGTACTCCTGTTACAGATCATCCTCATCACTTGACCTTTACTGCATCTAGTTCGTTAGACCTGGCGTTGGTGGCATCCTGGCTACAGAGTGTATAATCTTAAATCTCTGATTTGAGTTAGCTTTGTGGTTTTTTTTTTTGTTGCTTCGACCCACAGGAGGGGAAACATTAATAGTGAAACCTTGAGTGCAGGTTCCCCCCCTTTCCCACAAGCAGATGTTTGCCACCAGCTGCCTGCTGGGCTGGCAGTTCCATCCAGCCTCTGTGTTGTTTATGTGAGCAACAAGCCAGATGATGTAGGACACCTGTTTCGTTTAGACTACGCAGGTGTTTTACTAGAGATGAGTATCAAAACACTGAAACTTTGATGAAAACCAGTTTTATTTCATGTCATGACTTGTCGGGACATGTCAGAGTAAATACGTTTGCCTCTTCACACTTGATTTTCCTGATATCTTTATATTTTATAATTATTTTTTCCTTGTGTGTAGCTGCCGTCGTGCCATTCAAGCATTCAGCGTTCATCATTTGACTTTTTGTCCCCTCCATTTCATCTCTAAATATTTCTTTGCTACTTATGTTTCATCAATTTCTGAGCCTCCTGGGGTCCAGAAGCGGTGAACAAAGTGGACCAATTATTATTGAACTAATTGCTACGTACCGTAGACACTAGATGTCCCTCTAGGATAATTTATGCACGTTAAGTTTCACTAAACTCTTTGTAAACTCACCACTGAATACAACAAACACCGCAGAAGTCCCAACACCTATGACAGGAATATCAACATTCCTGTAATCAAAGGCGTTTATGTGTGGGAGATGAATATTAAGTCATATATGACATGATGATAATTGCCTCAAAAAGGCTAGTGATACCTAAATATGACTAAAGTTCACACTGATTCTGGCCCAGATTTGTTTGTGATAATAAAAGTCTACTTTCTATAAGCTTGACTCACCTTGATGGGGACAACTTGCACCACACTGATTTTTTTCTAAAGGGGAAACTACCCACACAGATGAAACCAACAATACACTGATATGAGGCTGAAACACACAAACAACACAATAACACAAGACGCTGGTGTAAAGCTGAAAAACAAGCAATACACTTGTAGTATGAAGTTTGGATCTGCTCCTGGGGGAGAGATGTTAAAGATGACCCTGAGGGGGGGGATGTTCTAAGTGTTTGTGGTCCATCTTCTGTTTTCAGAACCGAGAACAAAAATAAAATAGAATAAATCATAATGAAAACAATCTTTCTGTGCGTCCACACAACCTTGAGAGGGAGTGGCTCATGATCACAAACACAGAATGCACTTTTATAAGCATAAAAAGTAACATGTTGGGGTTCTTCATTTAGGTGGTGTTCCACTTAAGAATGATTCGTCCGGCCCGTTTGGCTCCGCTCCTCTGATGCCAACCTCCTGTCTCTGCCAGTCAGGACCAAGCACCGGACATGGGGCGACAGGGCGTTCTCCATAGCTGCCCCCTCCCTCTGGAACTCTCTCCCCAAACACATCCGAGACTGCAACAATCTTTCAATGTTCAAATCAGAAATCAATCACCCTCTTCAAAACTGCTTTTAATGTCTGACTAATGCTGTGTGTTTTAAGTTTTAGGTTTTTAGTGTGTAGCTTTTAAATGTCTGTAAAGCGTCTTTGAGTACTCTGAAAAGCGCTCTATAAATAAAATGTATAATTATTATTATTATTATTAGACTGAGAGGCTCAAACTTGACTGTTTTAATGATTACTGGGCGGCTGTGGCGTAGTGGAGAGCAAGGTAGCTCTCCAATCAGAGGGTCGGTGGTTCGATACCCGGCTTCGGCAGTCGATGTGTCCTTGGGCAAGACACTTAACCCCAAGTTGCTCCTGAAGGCTTGCCATCGGTGTGGACTGGATGATGAATGTTAGTTAGAGTCTGATGGTGGCACCTTGCATGGTAGCCTGTCATCAGTGTGTGAATGGGTGAATGATATGTAATATACTACTGACTGTAAGTCGCTTTGGAGAAAAGCGTCTGCTAAGTGACTGACTGTAATGTAATAGAAAGTCTCAATGTCAACCTTTGTCTTTAAAATGTCACATTCATAGTAAAATCAGAGAAATAGACAGTCATCACCAATACTAAAAAAAACAAGAGGGACAGACCACCAATCTAAAAAGGTGTTTATAAATAAAATGTATAATTCTTCTTCTTCTTATTATTATTATTATTAGAGTGAGAGGCTCAAACTTGACTGTTTTAATGATTAAATACACAATATAAAGGGTGACAAAATTTCAATGGAAGTCTTGTTCTCTCAACCACTTTTGTCTTTTGTGTTCCTCTGAACTCATCGTGGCTGCACTTCCTCAAACATGCTGCATCTTTTCCCAACACCTCCTCCTCCTCCTCCTCCTCCTCCTCCTCCTCTGATGGATGTTATGGGAACAGGGTGGAGATGGAGCCTCTCCTCCGGGGGAGATTTCCCTCCAAGCGGGTTAGTGAGCCAGCATCACCGGGTTTCACTCCTCTCTCTCTCTCTCTCTCTCTCTCTCTCTCTCTCTCTCTCTCAGCATCCCCCACCCACCCACCACACACACACACACACACACACACACACACACACACAATCACGCACAAGTTAATAAGAGAGTGCAGCTCACGGGTGCTGTCATTCCAGTCACTCCCCTCCTCTCGACCTGCCCACTCACACTTTTTCTCTGCTTCTTTTTTTTTGTTGTTAAAAGCACGACAGAGCTGGTGCAGGAGGCTCAGATGCAGTGATGGAGCTGAGGAGGTTGGATGCTGACGGAGGAGGCCGCCTGGTCCACCGGGAGAGGCGCACGAGGAGGCTGGCTGTGGTCGTGGCCCTGCAGAACGTGCTGGTGACCGCGTGCCTGGCTGTCACCCTGTATGTGTTCTATGATGTGAAGGTGAGAGGACTCAGATTTTAAGTTTACTTCATCAAATGTTCTTCATTTGTCATTTCACACATGACAATAAAAACCTGTGCAATACATCACACATTACACTGTGCAATAATAGTTAAAACAGTTCAAAATAGTTGAAATAGTCTGTCTGTAAATGTAATATTTCAGTTATTGTTGTTTTTTTCTACTGTTTTTTTTTTATTGCTTATTTATAATACTTTTCATTTTATTTTTCATTTTTTATTTTTTAGCTTGTCTTTCTTCTACTATGTCTCTTGTGTGCACTTTACTCTCTGCTGTTGTAATCCTGCAAATGTCCCCGCTGCGGGACTACTAAAGGATCTTATCTTATCTTATCTTATCTTATTTCATCTTCTTTTACACAAATGACTTTACGCACGACTTTAAAGTTGCAATTGAACCCTTTTTTAAATGTGTTTAGTTTCCTAAAATAGCAGCTTTAGTGGATGTAATATTCATCTAAGTGCATTCTAAATATCAGACACAAATCTTTTTATTTCCTCAGACAAACTTTATCAGACATTTGCATGTCTGGCTTGATTTTTATTTTATTTTCCACATATGGAAACTCCCCCCTCACTGCAGCGTCCTTTCATTCACACTGAATGAGTAATTAATGTGTTGTGCATGCAGTCACAGGACACTTCTTAAACAAATGTGATTTTACATTACATTACATTACATTACAGTCATTTAGCAAACGCCTTTATCCAAAGCGACTTAATATGAAACTACAACCACAGAGGGCTTTCTGCTTTTGTTGCACCGTTTTCTGAAAAGAAAACAATCACCTTACTTTGGTCAAATTCAAAATCACTTATTGGGGACTGGGGAATTCTTATAAGGGCTGCTGTTGCTGTAACAACAACTTTCCTACAGCTGTTCTACTTTCACTGAGGAAGGAAGCGATCAACTTGACTAATTTTGGTATTACAAAGTGTACAGAGTGATATTTAGTTGCCAGATATTACATTTAAAAAAAATTCCCTGTGAGAGAAACTTTCTCATACAGAAAATATGAAGATGTTTGTTCGTGGCTGAGTTGTAGATGGACTCTTAAGTACAGTGAGCTCATATTCACGTTTCACTATGATAAGTATGGAGCAAAGAAAGTGTCTTCAAAGGAGCTACTTTTACTGGCGGCTTTCAGACTTCATCTTTAGTCTAGATTCGTATTAAAATCGATAAAACATGTAGATGTAAATCTCCGGATACCCAATGACCCAGATGACTGATTACCTGCACGGACACATGAGGGAGGTGACTGTATATTGAACATTTTAGGCTGCGATGCCGCTCTCACTACCGTTATTATTCATCTCACTGTGAGACTTTCCCTAGTTTCTGTTGGGTCTGACTATTTTCACTTTTTTAATGTCACTTAACCAGCAAACAAACAAACAAACCGCTTTGTGCTTTCCAGAATCGAACACCGACAGCAGAGCAGGTGCCCAAAGACAACGTTCACATACGGTTTCATCCCGCTTCAGGTGAGAAAAACACCTTTTAATATCGGATCTTTTTGTACACTCATATTGAAAATCTCAACAAGCTAAACAAGCCTTTTATTCCCTTAATCACTGTCTATAATACTCACGCTCCTCCCTTACACCCACCAGACGTCTCAGGAAACAGGACGGTGAAGTTCGGCCAGATTTACAGCCAGTACATGATGAGTCTTGCCGGCGAGAAGAACGACAAGATCTACGTCAACTGCACGGGACCCTACGTTCTGTACATGTACCTGTGCTACAAGGACATAGACGAGAGGAACGCCAGCGGGAAGCTGCACCTGCAGGTGGTGGGGAGAGAAACTCCCATCAAGTCTTTCGACCTGCAGGCCTCACACGAGGTCTGCAGTGGGCACCAATGCATCGCCTACCTCAGGAATAAGGAGACGCTCAGCCTGAACCTGAACTCCTCGTTCGGGTTCAAGATCAAGAATGTCACCGTGGCTTTGAGCTACATGCTGGGGAGCGAGTGTCAGTTTTGAGGGCAGATGAAAAAGACATGAAGATCAGAGCTGACTGGATCGAGGAAGGGGAGCTCAGCAGCCGTGGTAATCCGCCGCTGTGAGGACAGACGGACTTGGCAGGACTCGCCCCGACGTCCCGACTTGTGTGGTTGTCTGATACCTCCACTAAGGGAGCTGTGCTTCTGGTAGTTTGAAATTCTCAACAACTTGTGCATGTTCCCCCGGGACAGAACAAGTCATGTGATTTTATTAGTGCTGTTTTCTTTAAATAACTAAACCAAGAAAAAGAACTACCCTTTAAAAAGAACAACCTTTCTCTTTTGCTGAAGTCTAAAATGTGGCCACTTTTCTTGAACTATTTTGATTTAGGCTGCAGGATTACATTTCCTTTTGATTCATTTATTCATTTCCTCCTGTTAATCAGTTAATCACCTGATTTGTAACACATCAGATAATATTTAAAAAAAACGCTCATCGCCATTCCCTTCATCCCATAATGACGTTTTCAAATCGTTTCTTGTGTCAGAACAATAGGCCCAAAATCCAAAGACTATAATGCAAGCAAACCAAAAAAAAAAAAAAAAAAAAGCTGGAACCTTTAGTTTGACAAATAATGTGAATGCTCATCAACTATCAAAAAGTTTCTAATACTTCTCCTTGACGTTTGCTGTACTGAACCACATTTACAGAAGCACATTTTTAAAAATATATGTTTTGTAAGCACTCTAAATAACAAACGACTGTATCGCATTGACATTGGGATCTCAAAGTGATTAACACAGATAAGGTGTTAAGAAGCGGTTGTTTGCACTCCTCAGGGGCCTTCTAGATTTAATATATACATATACAGCTAATCATTTTACTTTATTTGCGTGGTACCTAATGAATGTATATGTTATTGGTGAGTGAAGCATCCATTCTGAGTCTCGTAAACTCTCTGTGTGCTGTGTGGTTACCAAAACCATTCTGTTTTTAACTCTCTTGGATCACCAGACTGTTCACCACAACAATGAGTCTCACCGACATGTTTTACCGTCAACTCATTGTTGTGTGTGTGTGTGTTGTTTTTTTTCATCTCTCTCTTCTTCTTTTGTTGTGAACGACATTCTAAGGAACATTGTCTGTTTTTTTAATCTCGGTGAGAGTAGAGCTGTTGTTGTTCCTTGAGAGTTAAAAACACGTCGGTTCGGGTTTGATGCTGCAATCGCACTGACACACAGACAGCTCAGGGTAAAAGTCCAGAGGATGTGCGAGGAAGTTCACCCACAAATACATGTCACTACATGACATGTATTTTTGGGTGTTTTTTTTAATTATGCTTGTAGTTATAAAGAGTTTAAGATTATTTGTATATATTGTATTAGTGAAGCTATGACATTTTCAATGAAAAGCCGTGTTGTAATTATGAAGAATAATACTTTTTAAGTATGCTGTAAGGTACATTGTACTGTACTTTTTGAAAAAGTTAACCATCTAAGCTTTAAACAATGTCATATCATTGTTGTTTAAATTGGTTGTTTTTCTATCTCCACTATATCATAAATGAAATATTTTATCAGAGATCATGCGTGTATAAGACAGAACTTTCTTTTTTTTTAAGATAAATAAACTGCAGTTTCGCAATGAAGATGTGATATATGAGAATACCATTGTATAATTAATCCGGTGGATATATTGTGTCGCTACTTCATGTCAGCATCTGGCACAGATCACCTGTTGGAATGAAACTTTAATATATAATAAACAGAGTTTCCATTTGGCAATAAGCTTCTCTTCTTTGTTCTCGCCGTCCTTTCTTCCCTCTCTCCGGCTGCAGTGAGAGTCAGCAGTTTCGTCATCATTACCTCGCACAATAAAAACATTGTTTAACCAAAAGTGAAAGTTAACAGAGGAAGGAGCCCTCTCGAGTCACACAATGGCCTGACGTCGAAGGATTAATCAGTCTGTACACTAACACAGGTGGAGGGCTTAAGAGCTTCAGTGTCATTTTCAGGTGTATTATATTTCTTATATATATTTCCTTTTCAAGACGGAAATATCATCTGTTTGAAGATCTGAATCAGCATTGTGGCTTTGTTTGATTTGTCACTGTTCCATTCTAATAATAGAACAACGGCAATATTTCCATTGAAAGCGTGTTCAGGCACAGCAGGCTGTTCAGGATGTGTGTGGGAAACTCCTTGGATTGAAACGGTTTAATAGTTTTTTTTCCAGACCTGAAACATGTGAAAGTCACGACACTGCTATTTTTAACACCCACAGGTATGTACAGGTAAGCGGGTGTGAGAACAAAACAATATTTGCTTAACTGAACTATGCCTAATGACATTTTAATAATATACTACAATATGAATTACCTTTCTTTGTGAAATACTATACTATGGCATTTTTAAAAACATATTATAGTAGGACATTATATAATATTTTATATAATATACTAAACTATGATTTTGTTTTGTAAAAAATTCTATTACATACTTTACTATTACCTTTTTGACTTTTTCCCACATACTACCATACTATAATTACGACATTTTACACAATCACTTTTCATGACTTTTTCCAACATAGTGTACTATGACTTTTTGATTAAAAAAATTACAAACTACACTATGACTTTCTATGATTCTTTTTCGACATACTATATTATGACTTTTCACAAAAAGATTTCAACATACTTTACTGTGACTTTTTTCCAACATACTGTACCATGACTTTTTCATGACTTTTTTGGGCAAACTATAACTTTTTAATGACGTTTTTCGAATGATACACTATGACTTTTTTCAATTTAGTATACTAAACATTGTTGTTTTTACCTTTTTCGACATACTATACTATGGATTTTTTTCCACATGCTATACTATGACCTTTCGTGAATTTATTTTCAACGTATTATATTATGACTTTTCATGACTTTTTTTTTTTCAACTTTTTCCAACATAGTGTTCTATGACTTTTGACATACTATACTTCTATAGAACAAAAAACTCCCGCACACTGTCTTCTTCACTTGCGTATAAATATATTTTAGTAACAACGTTTCGGTACGTAGACCTTCATCAGGTTATTTTACAGGGAAATGAGGATGCATGCATTAAATAGAACTTGGGGTTCGTAAATAGGTTGGTAGACCAATCAGATTGCCCCAATCACATGACATCAATCAGTCATCCACGAATCGGAACCATCAACAAATAAAGAATCAATTTACATCATATCGTGGCACTAAAAGCCTACAAACAACATGAAAACATACATATAATATATAATATATAGGAGGAATGTCTTCAATCAAAAAACACATAAAGAACATAATTATAGAAATTATAGAAAGGCTTTCTATAATTTCTCAAGTGAATGAATACACAACTGGATGGTTTTCCCAACAATTTGGTGTGAAGCAAGGAGATGTTTTGTCTCCAACATTGTTTTCCATTTATATTAATGATTTAGCTCTACAAATTAAAGCTTCTAATTTGGGGGTCAAAGCAGATAATCAGACAGTGGGCATATTATTATATACTGATGATGTAGTTTTACTTGCTGAACAGGAAAAAGATCTGTAGATTATGCTGAACATTGTCGTGGAGTGGTGCTGGAAATGGAGGCTAATGGTAAACCAAGACAAAACACGAATAGTACATTTTAGACACAAATCATTACAGAGAAGTTCAGTTGTTTTTAACTTTGGTTCAACAGTGTTATCTTACACTGAACAGTATACTGTAAATACCTTGGCATTACTCTCGATGAGCACATGACATTTAAAGAAGCTGTCAATGTTCTAGTTCAGTCAGCAGGAAGAGCACTAGGATCTGTACTGAACAAAGTTAAACATTGTGGTAATTTAGGATTTCATACATATACACAACTATATAACTCATGTGTATGTCCGGTGTCTGACTATGTTTCCGGTGTTTGGGGTTTTGGTGAGCATACAAGTTGCAGCACTGTGCACCACAGAGCGATTAGATCATTCCTGGGGGTTAAAAAATCAACATCAGTTTTGGCCAATACTGGGGATATGGGTTGGGAATCACCAAACATCTGACATAAATGTCAAATGCTTGGAATAGACTTGTGAACATGTCTGATCAGAGACTTACAAAAAAGATATTTCATTGGGACATTTTGCATGGCCATCCATGGGCTAAGGGTTTGAAATCTCTGTTTAATATGACTGACCTGTTTTTCATTTTTCAGAACAGGTTATTTTGTAATATTCAGGATATTAGGACCAAACTGTTTCTTATGCATGAAGAAAAATGGTCAGTTGACATATGGTGTAAACCAAAGTTACGAACTTATTGTCTCATAAAGAATAACTATAATGCAGAACTTTATGTTAAGTACAACTTAAACAAAAGACAAAGATGTGCACAGTTACGCTCAGGAACATTACGACTAGTCCTAGAGACCGGTAGGCTTCATTCCACTCCAGAGGAGGACAGAACCTGTTTGTTGTGTGAGCTGGGTGAAATTGAAAATGAGGTGCACTTTTTGTTTTACTGTCCTGTCTACGAGGACATAAGGGATGTCCTCTTTAGTAAAATGACTTCAATTTATGTTGATTTCTTTTGGCAGGATGATTATGAAAAACTAGAGTTGTGTTTTAGGAAAGGAACCTTCTTTGTTCACTTTATTTGCCAGGCCTGGGAGAGAAGGCAGAATGTTTTGTTTAAGATTGAGCGATGAAGCAACCCGTTGCTTTGTAATCAAATGTGACTTTTATGAGGTGTGGATCCACTGCAGCTGTATTGTTGGTGTCTTGTAAACCCATGAGGGTTGGGCACGTTCTGTGCATGACACGAAAATATCTATCTATCTATCTATCTATCTATCTATCTATCTATCTATCTATCTATCTATCTATCTATCTATCTATCTATCTATCTATCTATCTATCTATCTATCTATCTATCTATCTACTAGGCATGTTTTTTCTTAACATACTATACTATGACTTTTTAAATGTACTATAATATGACTTTTCATGACTTTTTCCAACATAGTGTACTATGACTTAACTTAACTTTTTTTTTACATACTATACTTCGACTTTTTCCGACATCCTATCACGTTTTTTCAACATACTATACTATGACTTTTTACAAAAAGATTTCAACATACTTTACCATGACTTTTTAATTTGCTTTTTTTGGCATACTTTGACTTTTTCTCTACACTTTTTCTACACTCTAATAACACTGTGTCAGCTGTTGAATTCTTCCAGCTGCAGGATCCACCATCTCCCAAGACCCTAAGTGGACATCCAAAATTTACACCATACAGGAAATGAACAGACCACAATTAGGATCAGGATTGAAGAGAAGATCATTGGTAGCAGCTTGCCTTCCATTCCATTCCAGGAAATGTGCAGGAAACCTCACAGCAGACCCTTCAACCCACACACATCCTGTTGGAACTTTTCCCCTCTGCTAGGCATTACAGAACTCTGTACCCCAAAATAACCAGACAAATTAAAACATTTTTCGCCCAGGCCATCATTCTGAAGAACGCTGGAATCAGTCATACACATACAAAATCACTGCAGTTTTGATAGATTACAATCTTAGAGTCTTATCGAAACATATCAACATGTACATACTGCAGCACATACGCATCCACTCCAGGAAGAAACCATTCAGTTTTTATTTTATTTAATTGCTCAATTTGTATTTTTTACAACTTACAGAACATTTGACTTGTATATAGACACTTTGTTTTATTCTATTGTTAGTCATTAGTGCTTTTTATATATATTCCATCTCTGTGTAAGTTCATAAAGAGAGATGCGGAAAAGAGATCAAATTATTTGGGCACCCAGTACTAATTAATGCGATTATAATATGACTTGACCTTTTTCAATAAAATACTATACTTTCACATTTTATGACATTTTTGATAACAAGCTGTATCTTTTCATGACTTCTTTTAATAACATACTAAATTAGGATTTTTTTTCATAATATACTATACTTTACACATTCCCTATTATGCTATTTTCCGGGTGCATATTTTTATCTCAAGTTGCAGTTACAACATGTTTACATGCGTTAATGCCCATAATCCTCCTTGTTTTTCTCATCCTGGCTGTCCTGCAGCACCTCTTCTCACCCTCTCTCTGAAACGCTCCGTTGTAGCGCTGGCTCCTCCCTCCAGAAAGCAAAGTCTGCTCTGTCTGCTTTGTGATTGGTCAACGTTTCACATTTCAAAAAACTCTTCCTCCAAAGCTTCAGATCCATCTCTCTCTTTTGTTGTTTGAGGGCCAAACTAGTCGGAAGGAGTTTTACGTCACTTCCAAAACATTATGACCTCATAAAGTTACATTATGACCTCATAAAGTTACATTGTGACATCATAAAGTTACATTGTGAAGGAGAGAATTCAATGGAGCCGTTTATACTATGCAATGCCTTTTAATTATTTTTCTTACACACATACGATGACCTTTTCGACATGCTATACTATGCCCTTTTTTTTTTTAACTTTTTTCAAAATACTATGCTAGGATCTTTTTTCAACATACTATACTATGACTTTTCTTGTTTTAGATACTATACTATGACTTTTTATGACTTTTTTACATACTATAAAAAAGTCATGTCAAAAGTTTTTTCATGATATACTACAACTTTTATATCTGTTTTTTCCACATACTATACGATGAAGACTTTTATGATTTTGTCTGACATACTATACTATGAAGTTTTCTGACATGCTATAGTATGACTTTTTTCCACATACGTATTATAGGATGAATAATAATAACTTTTTTCCACTTACAATACTTTAACTTCTTTAAACATAGTAAACTATGACTTTATTCAACATACTATACTATGAGGTTTTTCAACATGCTGTAAAATGACTTTTTTCCACATAAGATGACTTAAATTACTTTTTTCCGCTTACTATACTTGAACTTTTTTTTGACATACTACTTTTTTGATACCACAAATATCTACATACTATGCTATGCTATGCTATAAAATAAGATAATCCTTTATTAGTCCCGCAGCGGGGACATTTACAGGATTACAGCAGCATATAGATGGTGTAAACAAGAGACATAGTAAAAAAACAAGTATTATAAATAAGTAAATAAGTAATAAAAGTAATAAAACAGGAAATAATATTAAATAAGTAAAAAAAGATTCAAAATATTATATATACAGACTGAATAATTATAGTATTGCGCAGTGTATTTATATTGCACAGCTTTTTTTGTGTATGTGGTCTACTGGAATGGCAGACAATGGTTGTGCAGCCTGACAGCAGCAGGAAGGAAGCACCTGCTGTACTCTCCTTCCCACACCGGGGGTGAAGCAGCCGGTGGCTGAAGGAGCTGCCAGGGTGTCCCGCATGGGGGGAGGTGTTGTCCATCAGGGATGATAGTTTAGCCATCATCCTCCTGTCTCCCACCACCTCCACCGTATCGAGTGGACACCCCAGGACACAGCTGGCCTTCCTGACAAGTTTATTGAGTCTCTTCTTGTCGGCTGCTGAGATGCTGCTGCTCCAGCAGACCACTGCATAAAAGATGGCTGATGCCACCACAGAGTCAAAGAAGGTCTTCAGGAGTGCTCCCTGCACTCCAAAGGACCTCAGTCTCCTCAGCAGTAAAGTGCGTTAGTGTTAGTCCAGTTTATTGTTCAAGTGAACACCCAGGTACTTATAAGATTTCACAATCTCAATGTCCTGTCCCTGGATGTTCACTGGTTCCGGAGGACAGTGTTTACCCCGGCGGAAGTCCACCACCAGCTCTTTGGTTTTACCAGAGTTGATCTGGAGGCGGTTCCGCCGGCACCATCCTATGAAGTCCTGGTTCAGTTCTCTGTATTCCCTCTCATCACCGGCAGAAATGAGGCCGACGATTGCAGAGTCGTCAGAGAACTTTTGCAAGTGGCAATACTATGAGTATTTTAATGACATACTACTGACATACTACTGTATTACAGTAGTTTTTATCATACTATTGTATTACATATTTTTTTGTCACTGAGTGTGTTTCATGTTTTCTGCTGATTTGTTTCAGAGCAGGAGCCCTGTCAAAGGGTCTTAAATGTGCACTTGATGACCACATACTTGATATTGTGCTAAAGTACTGATGCTAAAGTTACAGGTATTAGCATGAAGCCAGCAGTCTTGTTGATGATACTTGTAGAAGACCTGGAAATAAAGCATTGGTTGACTGAACCCTTAATCTAGTTGTAAAGTGTTATTAAGTAATGCATTACTGCCCAACACTGGTGATGTGGAGCTCCTAGGCCTTGAAAGTAACACCAGATTGCTACTGAAGTAGGAAGCTAGTTTGCTTGGCATGCGAAAAGTTGCAGTTATGTCAGTGAAACAAATCAGAGAAAAAGAAAACGTTATTCCATTACTTACACTTACACTATTGCTCTTTAGTTTTGGTTTAAAAAAAGCTAAACAAAGAGACAACCCTTGAAAGAGATAATCCAACAGTAAGCAATGAGCACTATATTGACCCCAAGCAAATCAGCAAGGAGTGGTCTCATCTCATCTCATTTTCGTCCGCTTATCCGGGGTCGGGTCGCGGGGGGAGCAGCTCAAGCAGGGGGCCCCAGACTTCCCTTTCCCGGGCCACATTGACCAACTCTGACGGGGGGATCCCGAGGCGTTCCCAGGCCAGTGTTGAGATATAATCTCTCCACCTAGTCCTGGGTCTTCCCCGAGGTCTCCTCCCCACTGGACGTGCCTGAAACACCTCCCAAGGAAGGCGCCCAGTGGGCATCCTTGCCAGATGCCCGAACCACCTCAGCTGACTCCTTTCTAAGTAAAGGAGCAGCGGCTCTAATCCGAGTTCCTCACGGATGGCTGAGCTTCTCACCCTATCCCTAAGGGAGACGCCAGCCACCCTTCTGAGAAAACTCATCTCGGCCGCTATCTCGTCCTTTCGGTCATCACCCAGCCCTCATGACCATAGGTGAGGATAGGAACGAAGATCGACCGGTAGATCGAGAGCAAGGAGTGGTTGGAAAAATAAAACATTTCAAATAAAAGTAATTTGATGTATAGGAGTTTGCATTTTATGGTCATCAGATACAATAACTATGATTTCTGATGGGGATGTTTGATTTCACAGTCGTGAATGCATCTTGATATCATAGTTTTTATTTCTGCTCATGGATAATGTACTCTATGGTAGGCTACTCTCTGTCAAAGCAACAGAGGCCTCTTTTATGAGACTTGATTTATAGACTCTTTGAAGGTACTGAACTCTGTTCCTTTATGGTGATACTGCTGCTCATGTCACCTGTGGCCTACTTCTCTACTCTGTAGCCTCAGCAAGTGCAAAGGGCGGCACATAGAAGCTAAAAGATACTCAAGACATACAGTTGGTTGTGGTTTTGTTTTAGCACGGCAAATACCCAAGTGTTATTTGTGATCATGGAATCATCTGGAGAGAAAAAAAACAATGGAAAAAATGTGAAACTGACCTCAGTGTCACATTACTCCCACAGCTTGAGTCTTGCAAAAGACCAAATGGAAACAATAATTTGATCACAGGATGTATTTCTATCAGGTAACATGAGAAGGTGGCAGAATCTTTGAGTTGACTCTACATCCATTTTTATCAGTTTATGCAAACAAGGTGGGAGGCAGACTGGATGAGGCCTGGCCACAGAACTGGGTCTTGTGCTTATAGGGACTCTATGCCCATGTTGGTTGGTTGCAACCAAAGTAGTACAGACTGTCAATATCTCAACAAAAAAATTGCTTTAATTATAGATATAGTCTTTCAAGGTCACCAGAGGATGAATCCTACTTTTGGTGGTCCGTGTATTTTCCTCCAGTGTCACCATAAGTTTTCCCTTATCCAGAGAAATATCTCAACATCAACCAGACAAACTGGCACATTTTGTACAAATATTCATGGTTCCCAGATGATGTATCATAACTGGCTATTTGTGATCTCCACAGAGTCAGCAGCAGGTTGACATTTTTTGTTCGAGTGAAATGTCTTGACATCTTTTGGAATAATCTCTTGTGAAAATAGACATTAATGTTCTTTGTAGGATGAATTGTAAAAACTCATGTGATCTATTTCAATGTGTTCAATACTTTGGTTCATGACTTAATAGCTGCAGTTAAGACACTATAGTAAAACTGTGAAGCCAGTAAACATTATTTCTGCTGACATTAGCATTTAGCTCAAAGCACCACAGAGTCTAATTCCATAACTCCCAGAGCCCCTAGCATTGGCTGTGGACTCCTTGTGTTGTGAGGAGAAACTGGTGTAAAGTCAATCACTGACAGCATGGAGCACATGAGGCAACCAGATGAGCACAGCCAGATTAGAAGATCTCGAATAAGAGAGAGGCCGAGGAATGTCATACATTTGGAAAGTTTCCAATACACCAACCATGTCGATCTCCTTAACTGTATTTCAAGCTTCATTTAAAGCGTGTAAGTGGATTTGAGCAGGTCCAGAACCACGCATCGTTATCTCTTGAAAGCATGAAGGCATTTTGATGATACTGTTAGATTTAGATCTTCAGAGGGTAAATCCCTGGGGGTTTCAGTAACAACTCTACCTTAGTTTCAGGTTAACAGCAGTTTCAGCTATAACAAGTAGAAATTAGTAGTAGGTTTCTCTACAAGTAGAAATTATAGATGTGAATATATTCTGCTATTGCACGAAGAACTTAAAAGTGCACTCTGATCGTTGGTGGGACTGCACATCTCTGTTTTTCATATCTGCATTATGGATCCTTGCTGTTGATTGTAGTTGGCTGTGGCCTGCCTTTCAGTTGAAATAGTGGCATTGCTTTTCACAGAGTAAGTTTCCTGATCTTGGGTATATATATATATATATATATATATATATATATATATATATATATATATACATACATACATACATACATACATACACACATATTATAAATAAATGTCATATGCAGTTTTCCTTTTTTTTTTTACAGTTTACAAGTTGTTTTGTTTCCCAAACATTACTCCAAATTAAAAATACCATATCTGTGAGCAGGTATCTGTTTGTTTTAACAGTTAGACATTTGGATAAAGTAAACGATAGAACTTGTTCATAGTGCCACACCTCTGTAATCTTACAGACAGTAGGCAGAAATAAACTGAAGAGGAATGTGTCTGTAATTGTCTGCCCTGTTTTTTCCCTCTCTGCCGTTAGTTCAAAGAATGGTTTGTTACATGGAGTTTCCTGTAATTCTATTGTAATTGTATGACACGCATGTGAATTAAGCCAAAACATTTCCATGGTAAAGCTGCAATTATAAAATATTTGTTGAAGGATTGAAATAGATTTTAATATTGAAAGCTGTAGTACAAGTTATTTCAGGTTTCATTGAATGTCCAACTAAGTGTTTCCCAACTCATGAATTCACAGTAAGCTTTCTCATGAAGCCAATGTTCTAGTACCATGGATAAATATAGACTGTGAAACTAGCTAGTGACCAAGTTCTCACTCTTAAAGCAATGAAACTGAACACACACACACACACACACACACACACACACACACACACACACACACACACACACACACACACACACACACACACACACACACACACACACACACACACACACACACAAACAAGATAAGACACACACAATAATAGACTGTGCAAAGGGAGACAGATAAGCAGTTTTAGTCTCTTTGTGTGTCCACTCAAGTTTGAACGTGGGGTGAGCCAGCAGATAGGACCAAAGCCAAGACGGATATAAAACATCAACGATGATGCAAGAGCTGTTCTACTGCTCAGCATCAGGTGTGGGAGGGACAATAACAGTGAGGCAACAGCAGGCAGTTTCTCTCTTGGAGGAATTTCCTGCTTTATAGGCTGAAACACAGAGACTGAGAGACATAGATAGAGAGAGAGCGGGGGAGAATGAGGGGGAGAAGTCGCTTTCATGTTTCTTTGTACTTCCGCGTTATTCAGTCAAGTCTGTCATATTTTGCCGCCCCTGCACTTGAGCAAAACAGGTTTGCACAAATACATACATAGTCTTATCATAACATATTGTCCAGCCTCACTTGTGCTTCAATGATTAAATCCTGCTGTATCGACTTTACATGTGGGAAGAATGGGAAAGCGTGACAAAGCAATGGCTTCAGGTTGTTCATTCATGCTTTATAAATGCTCTGCTTTCACAGAAACAATAGGTATCGGTGAAATATATTTAGAAAAAAGCCATGTGCCAGTCTGTGCATGTACAGCAGTCATAGTCATCGTTTGAATCCAAATGAGTACGGATAAATTGTTGAGTAATCATCAATCCAGCTCCCATTATGGCGTGGGTGAGGTGCAATAGTTTAGCATAATCCTTTACAAGCCAGGACACAGGCTGAATGACAAAGTCACTTTAGGAATGTTATTACGTTGTTACAAACTCCTCATTAAATATGAGCTTTACTTTGAACACAGTAGTAGTTCCACCAAACATAAATCAGATGTTTTGCAGATCCTGGTAAAGTCAGGCGCAGACTCACATAAAGCTGCAATGCAAGGAAGAAAACAGTTTAATCACTAAACTGGTTTTGCTGCGTGGGCGCTGAGGGATTCCCTCTGCTTTCTCTGTTGGCTTTTTATTGCGCAGGGGGAGGGAGTTAAAGGAGCTTGGGATTCCCATTTTCTCATTTTGTGTGTGGGAAGATGGCCTATATTAAGGAGCAATCGCGGCAATCTGAACTACAAGAATCGCAGGCTGCATTATGGAGAGACATCAAGCAGGACAGGAGGAAGCACTAGTGGAGGTCCAGGTGGAGAAGGACTGTTTGGAAGTCGCTCATCGACCCAGAGGCTCACCTGCAGGCCGCCATGGCTGCTTCAGCTGTGTGATTGCTTTGGCAACAGTGATGGGACTGGTCATCGTGGCTCTGGTGGCGGGCTTTATGCTGCATCTTTTCATGTTCACCACGGCATCACGCAACCAGGTGAGAAACGCATCCTAGCATTGATTGAAGTTCTCTAACCAAATACTACCAGCGATGTATTGTCTCTGTGTATGCATGCATGTCTCTCTATAATCACTCCGTCTGTCCACAGGATTCAAGTCTATTGAGCGCGAAAGCAAAATTCAACATAACCTGTGAACAAACAGGTAAGCATCACTTATATTTCAAAAGCTTAAAACATTCATATTTAGATGTTCATTTCTCAGTGTGCTGATGGAAAATATTTCTATTTGCTCCATAGGAAGTGATGAACATGGAAGATATGACATCGTCACTGTGAATAAAAGTGCAGACTACATCATCTACGGAGAAGTGAAGGACGCTAACGCCGAAGAGGTTAATCTCATTCAAACATGGAAGAACGCCAATATGTTAATCAAACGCGGGAGCAAGAAGGAGGGAGTATTCATCTTTTTAGATAAGGCCAGTCTGTACAGAGGCACCAGAATAAGCATTGAGTTTGATTCTACCTTCCCAGACAGCTGCCGTTTCTTGTTCTTTGAACTCTGACCAGAAAAATATCAGACTTTCTGCATGTAAGCAACACAAACTGCTGTCAGGGCTTCATGTTGACCTGCGGCACGCTACTACTCCACATGTGTGCACTTATCAGAAGGTAGTTTCATGATAAGCAAAGCGGTTTCACAGCTGTGTTTGCTGTGGAGGCAGTGGCTCTTGATACTCTGAGGTCTCAAGACGAGGAGGGATGTGATTTTCCTCCGGAGGTGAGCAGCGAACCAAAGACGCAGTCACAGGGGAATTCACACAAGCTCTAACAAACTACTCTTTCGTAGTAGAGATGCCCATGTTCATGATTGCTACACTAAATTAAAGTAATTTCATAACGTTCTCATAATGTTAATTGTTACTCATATTTTGCTTTACTTTCTTGACACCAATTCAGCAACGGTTTCTTGTTAGTCATTCTATTCTCTCTGATTGACTAATTTTACCTGTAAGGATGACCAATTATGCAAAAACCGCATGTTTCATTTGCAGCTCACTGTTCATACTATTAAAGGTTGTAGAATTTACTGACTTTTCACTGTGCAAATCCTGACCTTACTTTGCTTTCTGTGAATGATGGAATTCTTGAGTGCAGATTAGAGCTTGCTTTATATTTAATTTGCAAATGTTTATGAGTATAGGAATGTCATAATGGTATACGTCCATGGGATCCATATCAACAGATTCTAATGCCGTCTGAAACAAATTTGTGATTCCTTTTGCCATGTATTTAATAAAGTTGACTTGACTATTAGGATTGTAAAGTACTTTGTGATGTGTTTCTCTGATCTCTCACCAATTTTGTTTTGTTTTATACGAAGTTTAAAGGATAGGTTCACATAGTTTCCATTCATTGAATTTGACTTTAATGAAAAGATAGCCCCTTGAGATTACATTACATTACATTACATTACAGTCATTTAGCAGACGCTTTCATCCAAAGCGACTTACAATAAGTGTATTCAACATAGGTATTCAAGAGAACTACTAGTCACCAGAAGTCATAAGTGCATCTCCTTTCTTAAACAAGCATCTTAAAGCATAAGCCAGAGCAAAAGTATAGTGCAGAAGCAAATTACTACGAAAAAGTCCTAGAGAGACAAATACAAAATTATAAAACACGTAGACAGACTCTCATAAAATACAATGTACACAAATACAGACAACAAGATATAATAGGAATGATAAAGTTAATCTTAAACTGATTTGAGACTTCCGCAGTTTAAGTAGGTATCTTTTGAAGTTACAGTCCTTTGTGCCTTAGAGAGGTATTAATTGAACTGTATGGTATTCTGGGAGATCTAGGTTTTTTCTAAACTCTCAAGAAAGCTGTCATAAAAAAGTAATTGTATAGTATGTCATAAACATCTCATTAACAGTCATAGTATAGTATCTCAGAAAATGTCATAGTATTGTATGTTATAAAAACATTTTAAAAAGCCATATGTAATATGTCACAAATTATGTCATAAATGTATGTCATTAAAAACTCATAGTTAGTAAGGCATAAATAAGTATTAAAAAGTGATACTATAATACGATATAAAGCTGTCATTAGAAAAAAACAGAGTAGAGTATGTTACCAAAAATGTTGTAGAGAAGTCAAGTATAGTATGTCACAAAAAAGTTATAATACAGTATTTAAAAACAATATCATAGTATAGTAGGTTCTAAAAAATAATTAAAATGTCATGGTATGTCACAAAAAATCTCATAAAAGGAATATATATAGTATGCTATATGAAAGACCCAAAAAAGTTATTGAATAGTGTGCCATAAAAAAGTGATAAAAAATGTAATAGTATAGTATGCCATTAAAAAAGTCAGAATAAAGTATGCCAGTAGTATACGTTATGATGTTAAATTGTATATACAGAAAGCCAGACAGCCATTAAGCTGAAACTGCATAGCTATTTAGCTGAGCTAACCTGCCTGATTTAAAAGATGTACCTGTTTCGGCATGACACATGCTTATACTCTCACACGCTATTTTCAATCCTTCTTGTTCAAAGAGGAAGGGAAAGTTATCATCTTGATACAATATGTGAAGTAACACCTCCATTCGTCCTGCCCCGAGCATCCACCCAGACACATTCTAGTAACCAAACATGAGTCACAATGTTTACATTTCCGCAAGGGACTTTTAAGTAGTATAATAGTTGCTAAATATAATGTGTTTTTCTATACAGAGTCAGGCTGGGAATGAAAACGGCCCTGAGGTAGGGAAATTACTACAGAGTAAACATGAATCAACAAGTACTTCATGCACATGGTATGAGGTAGTGGAAATAAGTAATTGCAGAAAGAAATTCCAGAAAAAAATTGGCACAAAGTTGATTTTTTGCAACATTTAGAGCAAGAAATGATTTTACAATTTGAGTTCAAATGATCTATTTAATATTTTTGTGTCAATGACCGGAACAACTTAAAATATTTGGAAAGACATCCTAGAGGACACTTCATTAAGTTTATCCACTGGAAGGACATCCTAGAGGGAACTTCCTTTAGTTTTCTAATGGAAGGACATCCTAGAGGACACTTCATTTAGTTTTCTCTACTGAAAGGACATCCTAGAGGGAACTTCATTTAGTTTTCTCCACTTGAAGGACATCCTAGAGGACACTTCATTAAGTTTATCCACTTGAAGGACATCCTTGAAGGCAATTCATCCCATCCAGACATGGATGTAAACTGCAACATTACTGGTCGTCGGAGAGGCGATAAATCTAGTTCCAGTTGTTCGAAGGAGTGTTATATGTAATGTGCCATAAAAAAGTGATAAAAAATGTAATAGTATGAGCTAACCTGCCTGATTTAAAAAATGTACCTGTTTCGGCATGACACATGCTTATACTCTCACACGCTATTTTCAATCCTTCTTGTTCAAAGAGGAAAGTTATCATCTTGATACAATATGTGAAGTAACACCTCCATTCGTCCTGCCCCGAGCATCCACCCAGACACATTCTTTTAAGTAGTATAATAGTTGCTAAATATAATGTGTTTTTCTATACAGAGTCAGGCTGGGAATGAAAATGGCCCTGAGGTAGGGAAATTACTACAGAGTAAACACGAATCAACAAGTACTTCATGCACATGGTATGAGGTAGTGGAAATAAGTAATTGCAGAAAGAAATTCCAGAAAAAAATTGGCACAAAGTTGATTTTTTGCAACATTTAGAGCAAGAAATGATTTTACAATTTGAGTTCAAATGATCTATTTAATATGTTCGTGTCAATGACAGGAACAACTTAAAATATTTGGAAAGACATCCTAGCAGGCAGTTCATTAAGTTTATCCACTTGAAGGACATCCTAGAGGACACTTCATTAAGTTTTTCCACTTGAAGGACATCCTAGAGGACACTTCATCCCATTTTCTCCACCGGAAGGGCATCCAAGAGGGCACTTCATCAAGTTTATCCACTGGAAGGACATCCTTGAAGGCAATTCATCCCATCCAGACATTTCTCAACATTACTGGTCGTCGGAAGGACATCTTACCTACATTTTGTTTTAAAGATAAACCATTTTGATGTCAGTGAAGGCAGCCTTTTGAAAAGTGATGGGTAATCGGCATCATCTTTAGAAAAAACAACAGATGAATGCGAAATTGATCGGTTAACGAACAAAGGTTACATTCGGTAACATTATGATGCGTTCAGGATCTGTTAAGTGAACATGAGAATATGGGCGAAGGTAAATTATAACATTATCATGATTATCACACTAATGAATCCAGTTGTTCGAAGGAGATGTTTTTACAAAAACATAAATATTTATTAGAGATGATTTATGAGCTGTGTAGCATTAACAGATTTGTTTTCATCTATAAAAATACTATCTTTTATTTCCTTATCATTTGTATTGTGTATTTTTATGAGTAAAAAAAACACTATAAATTATTATGACAAAGACATACAATAACATTTAAAATTTTTGATGGTTTACACTGATTTCCGAGTGCATGAAATATTTTTGGGGAAACTGGAAAAGATTGTTCAGATATTTTGACCCCGCCTGATCCACCCACACACATTATGGCTGTTTACATACCTGAGTAGATGATACTGTTCAGGCAGAGAGCACAAACATTTTGTCCTTTGTTCTTAAATATCTGCCTTTTTTATACTTAAAGATACTCTCTCATTTTCATTTTGTTTAGTAGAATCTTTACTTGTGTACATTTGCTGTTGAGAGTGTAAACAGTCACAATTAATACTAAGGCTAATGAATTTATTGCGTGATAGGAAGCAGGTTGGCAGGTAATGAGGTCAGGTGATGGACCAGAAACCAAGCAGCAGAAATGACAGTAATGTTGGAGTGAGACTGAACAGAGGAAGCAGGTGCATGTGCTAATTTGCATACATTCCCATGGAGCGGAATTTGCAAACAGAAAACCTGATCATTGGATATAACCAGGTTCAGAATTCTTGTTTAATTTTGGATATATCTTTGTAACACTCCATAAATATGAAAATGCTGTCTTAAGCCATTAAAAACATTTTGGACATGTTTTTAGATACAAAATGTTGTATAAATCAGGCTATGAATGATACAGCAACAAATCCCTCTGCAGAAATCTTCAGAACATAGATATGAATGGAACTGAATTTGATGTATGTAAGAGCTGCTGAAGTGGAGATTTTGGGCACAGAGTCTGAGAAAAACTCAGAGGAAACGGCCTTTAAAGATTTAAAGTTTTGTAAAATGATATAAATGTTGAAGTCACTACAAGTGATTAGGGTTAAAAAAAAAGAACTTACAGATATCACCATAAACTTCAGCAGTTAATAACTAACATATAGACAATATTTTTTGTTTCGCAAATGTTCTTATATGTCATATTTATATGCAAATAAGGCATTATCTAATAGGGAACTTTTGGTCAATTTAGGAAAAATCTACCAATGCAAACAGACAAAGTAGTGAAATAAACATCAAAATGTGTGTTTGGAGTGTTTCCTTTCCACCAGTCTGAAAGAAGACATGTCATGGAAGGAAAATAGCCCAAATTCCACAATTAACCAGTGCTTAAAAAATTATTTTTGATTGTGCTGTCTGGCCTCAAAGGAAAGAGGAATGGACACATTACATTACATTACATTACATTACAGTCATTTAGCAGACGCTTTTATCCAAAGCGACTTACAGGAAGTGTATTCAACATAGGTATTCAAGAGAACTACTAGTCACCAGAAGTCATAAGTGCATCTCCTTTCTTAAACAAGCATCTTAAAGCATAAACCAGAGCAAAAGTATAGTGCAGAGGCAAATTACTACGAAAACAATAATTGCAACAGACTTTAACAATATTTTCATTTTGTAATAAGCTGTTGAGAGTGTAAACAGTCACAATTAATACTAAGGCTATACGAATATAATAAGTCCAGTAAACCAATAGCAGAAATACAATAAGTGCAACAACTAATACGAATGCAATAAGTGCTGTGAGGAAGGCTTCAGGGTAGTACTTAAGATAAGATAAGATAAGATAATCCTTTATTAGTCCCGCTTTTTAATTTTACAACAGCGCAGAGTAAAGTGCACACAAGAGACATAGCAGAAGAAGACAATGCTGTCTTAAATAAAAATAAAAACATAAAATAAAAAAATAATTAAAATAAAGAATGAAAAATAAAAATAAAATAAAACAAGTATTATAAATAAGCAATAAAAAAAAACAGTAGAAAAAACAACAATAACTGAAATACTATATTTACAGACAGAGAAAAAAACAACAACAACTATTTCAACTACTTTAAACTTTTTAACCATTATTGCACAGTGCAATGTGCAATGTATTGCACAGGTTTCTATTGTCATGTTATTATGTTATTATTGTCCTGTGGTCATGTGGTCTGCTGGGAGCAGAGCTGGTTGTGCAGCCTGACAGCAGCAGGAAGGAAGGACCTACAGTACCTCTCCTTCAAACTTCAGGGTGAATAAGCCGGTGGCATATAGAAGGAGCTTTTGCACAGAGCTGCCAGGGTGTCCTGCATATTTAGGTATTGTTCATCAGGGATGACAGCTTGGCCATCACCCTTGGTCTTTAGGAAAAACCTATCCAGTGGACAAACAGCACAGTGCTGGCCTAAACATCAAAATGTTTGTTTGAGTCTTTCTTTCTGCCACCAGTCTGAAAGAAGACATGTCATAAAAAATGGCTGATGCCACAATTAACCAGTGCTGAAAAAGGTATTTTTGATTGTGCTGTCTGGCCCAAAGGAAAGAGTCTCCTGCAGATACATTGCATCTGACATTACATTACAGTGCATTTGTGTGATTTGTCCAGTCCAGTTTATTGTTCAAGTGAACACCCAGGTATTCAAAGATTGCACAGAAGTCTCAATGTCCTGTCCCTGGAAAAGCACTGGTTCCGGAAACAATAATTGCCCAGACTAAGTCCACCACCAGCTCTTTGGTTTTACCAGAGTTGATCTGGATGCAATAAGTGCACCATCCTAGAAGTCCTGGTTCTTGAAGAGGTGAGTTTTCAGCCTGCGCCGAAAGATGGGTAGCGACTTTCCACGGATATGGAAGTATTGCTTTGTGGACTGGCTATGGCCCCGATACCTAACTTAAATAAGCAGCACTGCCCTCACTTTCCCAAACAGTCATACAAAGTTGCTCAGCAACAATGATTTATCTCACCTCTCTATTAACGGAGGATGTGAGACTAGGTGATCTCAAAAAGTGGCTTCCAAAAGTCATTTCATGCACAGAAAAGAAATTTGCGACACGAAAATCAAGAGTGAACACCAAATAACAGGAGCCACATTTCACATGTGCGCTGACTAAGCGCTTAATCTTAACAGTGTTACATAGCAAATGTAGGTTTCGGATAAACATTGGACTGGTTGAAATGAATATTTGCAGAAGATGTAAACTAAAAACAGCAATTTACAGCAGTATTGTACAAAATGTAATTCCTGTGTTGCACAGCTATAATAGGAGAAAAGAAATGTGTATTCTTTTGTGTTTCCTGTCACAGTCATGCCTGTTCACTCTTCTTGCACTCTGTCTATTTCTCTCAGCTCACAGCCCAGCCCCCGCTCTCTCACCACACTCTCCGCATTATGCCAGACCTTCCAGCGTTATTCGCCGGACTGACTTCCTGTTGCCGACTCTGCTTGTTTGGACTTCTCCGCCTTGCCTCTGCCCCGGTAACTGACTCAGCCTTCCGTCCCAGACCACGAGATAATATAACCCATGAGTTATCTCCTGCCTGTCTGTCTGCTGTTTGTTCGGCTTTGAATAAAGCTCCTGAACATTACTCTGTCTCCTGGTCGTACTGTACTTGGGTCCACACACCACCCGTTACAGTTTCCCTTATAATTTCCGTTCCACTAGTTTTAAGTCTTCTTCAATACAGCGTGTCATTTAGTTAATTATGGTCCATTTTGAGTCAAATAGACCATAAAGCAGGGTATGCTTTAGGTCAGGGCTACTGTAATTGACAGGTCGCTACCACAGCGTTGTCAGGTCTGGAAATTGTCCATGTTTACATCTTACACCTTCAACTCGTTCACAGTGTGTTTCCACTTCATTACATTACATGACGCTTTTATCCAAAGCTACTTACAATTAGTGTATTCAACATAGGTATTCAAGATAACTACTAGTCACCAGAAGTCATAAGTGCATCTCATTTCTTAAACAAGCATCTAAGAGCATAAACCAGAGCAAAAGTACAGAAACAAACTAATACGAATACAATAAGTGCAACAGACTAATATGAATACAATAAGTGCAACAAACTAATATGAATTATAATATTGTATTCGTATTAGTTTGTTCCTGCACTATACTTTTGCTCTGGTTTATGCTTTTAGATGCTTGTTTAAGAAAGGAGATGCACTTATGACTTCTGGTGACTAGTATTTCTCTTGAATACCTATGTTGAATACACTTATTGTAAGTCGCTTTGGATGAAAGCGTCTGCTGAATGACTGTAATGTAATGTAATGTAATAGACTGAAGAAGCGAGAAGGGGATCGGGTCAAGGGAGCATGTGGTGGGGCGGTTAGATGTAACAAGGTTGAGGACCTCGTTAGGGGAGAGGGGAGCAAGATAGGGTAAGATGGGGCGTGGAGAGGGGAGGGAGAGCTGAGGGGGAAGAGCTGTAGAGGGTAGAGAGGGAGAGGGTGGACAGGGAGAGGGGGGCTGAGAGAAGGAGGATCTGATATCGTTTACTTTCTTGTCAAAGAAGCTGGCGAAATCATCAGGGAGAAGGGAGGAAGTAGGAGGAGGGGGTGGGGGTTGGAGGAGTGAAGAGAAAGTTTCGAATAGTTTTTTAGGATTGGAAGCAGAGGTTAGGATTTTAGAGCGGAAGGAAGCAGCTTTAGCAGTAGATAGAGAGGAGGAAAAAGTGGAAAGAAGAGATAGGAAGTTAAGAAGGTCCTCCGGGAGTTTGCCTTTTCTTTGGGTAATCCACAAAACAATGATTACGTCCACTTCTTATAAATAGTCTAGTCAAAGGTAATTTATAACTTCCCCTTATAAAGTACATTAGAAATAACCTGACTCAACCTATTTATTTGGTTTAATCTACTGTAGACCATATCTCGGTTGCCCTGATCCACTTCCTTCCCTTCCCTGCTGAAGGGGCTTTTCAGCTTCTGAGTCATCTTATTTAAAAAATGTACGCCATTAGGTCTTGATATGATACATTAAGGTTAAAGTATAGGCTTTTTATTTATTTATTACATCAACCGAGTTGTTAAAGAAATAATCATGTGGAATATGAAACCACTTTGCCACGTCAAGCTTGAGTGTGGTTCCACTCTCACTAATATAAATTCTAACTTCAACCCAGACCTTTTTTGATGCCTAAACTTCCCCATATTCTTGACATAACGGGGGCAGATCATTTTAGAAAAGTCATCAGGCTCAGACAAATAACCTACTTTGTTATGAGGATGTTCAGTCGATTAGACTTTCATTTCCAACTTTCATTTCCAACAATCAAAACTTAGAAACATTGTAGTTGCAGCTACACAGAGATGTGGCAATATGGAAATTTCCTCGAAACTTTATAGGTAAGCTGACTGCAGAAGTATGCTAAATAACAGTGAGTCAAATTCAAAGAATGTTGTTCAGTTTTGGCATTCAATTAAATTCAATTTGCTTCATTGATATGAATGTAACAAGGACAACATTGCGTCAAGATATAATGAGATCATAAAGAAAAGGAACAGGTTATAACTCGTAAAATCAAGAAAATAGCATTAAACCCTTGGTGTGTGTTTATGAGAGACTGGTGTGTGTGTGAGCGGGATTTCATGACTTGTGGGGACATATGTGTGTATACACAGTCACATTGTGGGGACTCACACTTTTTACTGGGACCAAATGACATTGGTTAGGTTTCAGCAAGTAGTGGTAATGTCCCTCTATAGAGTGGACATTACCACACTGTGTGTGTGTGTGTGTGTGTGTGTGTGTGTGTGTGTGTGTGTGTGTGTGTGTGTGTGTGTGTGTGTGTGTGTGTGTGTGTGTGTGTGAGAATCATTACCTGGAAAGTGGAGGGTCTGTGTGGTTGCGTATTTAGCTCCTACATTAGATCCTCCATCACACACAGTGAGTGTCACTATCAGTTGTCAATCAATAGACAGGAAATATTCATAAAGATCAATTAAAAAACAATTAACAAAATTGTATGTGGCAACCATATTATAATAGCAAAACCTAAACATTTAGGAGCAGTAAGCTGTTGTGAAGCACCCAGGGAGCAAATTTTGGGTTCAGTGACTCACTCAAGGACACTTGGACATGCGGACAGAAGGACAACTAGTCTACTAGAGACGTGAACAGTGTCTCTATGGCTGATTGCAAAAAACAAGATGGTGACGGCCAAATTGCCATATTCAGGCTTCAAAAAACAAGATGGCGATGGGCAAAAAATCACAGTATCATACAACTAAGTTACATTCTCGATTAAATTTTGAGGGAAACATGTTTTTTTCCCAGATTACAGTTGCAGTTTAAATTCTTTTTGAGTCATGCACCTCCAAAATGGCGACAGCAGGAGCAACCCACTATGAGCTCCACAACGGCTCTTCAGAAACCTGCAAGTGATGGCATGGAGTTAATGTTCATTTTTAATACAGTCTACGTAGCCTACCTGTAAAAACAATGTGTGTGGAAGCTTCAGCAAAACTCTTATGGACCTTATGGAACTTGACTCTGTGATCAAGATTATAAATTTCTTCACAATCTGAGACATGAACATATAAGTAGGAGTAACAAGTGGATTTTTTACTTCTTGTGTATTTAGGAAAGTCTGTGGTGTGCTTCCATACGTCACAAAACCATTTATTTTCCACAGTCCATCAGGTTGCCCATCTGATCATAATTTTACTCCCCCTACCGTGACCCTGAGTGTCAATGTAGAGCTCGCCTACAGTCCCTCCAACCATCATCCATTTCCTCTACTTTTGATCTTCCGTGGGAGGTGGAGTTGGAACAGAACATATCTACCAATATCATTGGCCTGTCTTTCCGCTGTGACACATAAACATCCCCTTCATGACAGCAGATCTCCCACCACACAGGTCAGCTGACTTCCTGTGTGAATGTCTGAGGGCAGGTGAACAAGCTGTCCATTCATTCTCACAGTGTCAGACTACATAACAGGTAACAACACATGCTTGTTAGCAACGATGATGAGATATTTTTCCCATCATAAAGTGTCATTTCTTCCACTCATGGTTCATCCCTTAATTCACTCCCTGTTCGCAGAAATGATCCTCTTTTTGGCAGGAGACTGCTCATTTAAATGTCAACTTTAACCATTACATACGTAACTTCAGCTACCTAACAAACGCATTTATTAAGCCAAACTATGATATATTTTAGCATAACCAAGTGGTTTGTTGTCGGGGGGGTTCAGTTTACATTACATGTTTTTAAACTGCGACTGTAATCTGGGAAAAAATATGTTTCCCTCAAAATGTCAATGAAAATGCAGTTAAATTGCATCTCCTATTTTTTTTTTCACTTTTAATAACTTGATGTGGCCCCCAGGAATCAAGGTCTTTGCAAACCAAGTCTTTATATTTCTTAAGTGTTTAATCTTCCCAACTGCGTTTTGATATTCTATTCTTTGCAAAATGCACAGAATACCATTAGCAAGAAGCTATCGCTAGGCTGCCTATAGCATTATCACTGCTTATCTTTCGTACATCCTCTGTTTTAACAATTAGTACCAACCTACTATCTTCAAATTCAACATCTCTGTATTCTTTTAATTTGTTCGTCGTAAAGTGCTTTGTGGTGAGAGACGAATGAACGAAGTGCCATTTTGGATGATGATATTTGCATTTACGGTGGCTCTGATGATCAACTCTGACGAAAATCAGACTTGACCAGAATTTAACTTTTAAAATACCTACATGGTGGATAAGCTTGTCACAAATATCATCCCAGTATTAATTAATGTCTAAATCTTTTCAGTAATATAATATTCAGTGTTATGTACCCTACCCATATAGATGACCGGAGGTAATTCTTGCACATTTGATAATTCAGCATCTCATGTTCTTTTTATAGACATTTTTTAAAGATGAGATGGATGGGGGGGACTTCCACAGACTCTGTCACCTCCGTCTGCAAGAAAGTTCTCAGTTTCATTTAAATGTAGAAGATTCAATCTATGAAAGCAGTCAAAGAAAGTACCTTAGTTTGGTTCAGTTTAAGTCATTTTGTTTGTAGGGTTTTCTGAACACAACAACACACATTTCAATTTAAAATCAGAATTTGGTTGATTGATTTACTGTCAAAGATACAAACAACCGCGGCATGTGACATTTGGGAAGGAAGGGTTGCTTCCTGGCAGGTTAAGTTATATGGGTCAGAGAAACTGCTTTCAAAATTGTTTTCAAATCTTGTTTGCACATTTGCAGTAGATGGAGCAAAAGGTTCCTTAAAGTCATTAAGACAAAACATATGTGTGTGAACTGTTGCACAAACTCAGGATAATTAAACTATGACCGTCGATACATCTCATTATGAAATCAGGTTGACAGTTGTTGACAGTCTTAAAAGATATATAAATTAAACATCCTTAATTAGTACGTTTTAATTGTTTTACAGTCAAAAACTCAACTGCTCTGTTTCATTAGGACTGTGTAGTGTGTTCAGATGAGATTGAAAAATCTGACAAGACAACAACTATAACTGTCATCACATTTTTATTCAAGTGTTGCCAAACTGAGAAAAGCAAGGGCAAAAACACAGGAAGCTTTAGTTTTAAATAACCAAAGGTTTTAAAGTTGGCAGAAAACAGTGTTTTCATGTTGGACAACATTATATTTATAGAAAATATGTTTTTACTAGGCCTTTAACATATTAGCATATGAACAATCCATTATTTTCCTCTCTTGCCAACTATTAAATATTTCACAACACAGCTTGTTTACCTTAAATGTGTATTTGTCCAAACAAACAGATGGAAGTGATCAGTGATCAGTCACGTCTTTTCTCCCACCCTCCTCCTACTCATTAGACACTTAATGTTTAAAAAATGTATCGCAAATGTCTCTAACTTCCGATCCAGCCTTATCTTGGTGGCGCCCAGGGTTGAAAAATATAAACAGTGCTCTAGGATGTCCTTATATGGACAGAATGAGTAAGTGAGGTCGATGAATAATGTAAAAAAAAGGCAGGAAGTAAAAACAAAACATGACACATGAGGAGTAAACATGGGAAATAACAAAGGAAACTCACATACAATTAATGAATATGATGGGATAAGGGAAGGGAACACAACAAACAGTACATTCATTCATTGTCCGTAACTGCTTCTCCTATTCAGACTACTGCAGGGCTGACATATATAGACAGACAACCATTCACATCCACACCTACGGGCAATTTAGAGTCTTCATTGACCTAACTGCATGTATTTGGACTCTGCGAGGAAGCCGGAGAACCCTGAGATCATACAAACTCCACACAGAAGGCCCATCTAGCCAGGGAATTGAACCCAAGCCCCTCTTGCTGTGAGGCTACAGTGTTAGCCAACACTACACCGTGAAGCCCACAAACAAAGCGAACAGCCCCCCCCCCAGATAATTGATAACATAAAAACAAAGACAGATAAATTAATAAAGTGCAGTAAAACATTCTAACGGCCCTAGAGACTTATCAGATCTTGGACTTCATATGTGACGTCTGCCTGTAGTTTACATTATAGTTTGCTTAGCTCAGTTTAAGCGAGACCTACTAGCAAGAAAACAGCCACATCCAAACCATATCAACGCCATTTGGAAAGTGTTTGGTAGTTTTGTTGCCATAAATTGTTTACAAATCTAAAAGAATCTTAGCAAGTTCAGCATTAAACCTCATCTCTTTACTCACCAAGAGTGGTCTCCAGCGGAGGAAAGCCACACGAAACTCAATATTTTGACTAAGTATCTCATTATTAATAAGTAAAAAATATTGAAAACATTTCTTATTATTTAGAGGAAGAAAGTATCTAATCATTTTGAGATATAGGACATTATTTGAAGATGCTGACTCATTATTTTGAGATGCTAACTCATTATTTGAGATATAAGTCATAATTTTGAGATGCTAACTTTTGAGTTTCTAAGTCATTGTTTTGAGATACTAAGTCATTATATTGAGATGATAACTCATTGTTTTGAGTTTCTTAGTCATTATTTTGAGATGCTAGGTCATTGTTCTAAGATACTAAGTCATTATATTGAGATGATAACTCATTGTTTTGAGTTTCTTAGTCATTATTTTGAGATGCTAGGTCATTGTTCTAAGATACTAAGTCATTATTTGCGATATAAGTCATTATTTTGAGATGCAAACTCGATGTTTTGAGTTGATAACTCATTGTTTTGAGGTACTAAGTCATTATCTGAGAGAGAAGCCATTATTTTGAGATGCTAACTCTATATTTTGAGATACAAAATCATTACTTTGAAATGTTTCATTAATTTTTAATACTAAGTCATTATTTTGAGATGCTAACTCATTATTCTGAGATAGGTTCTCATTAAAAACACTTACAGGATCTTTTTTTTCATCACAGTGGCAGAAATGAGCTTCCATGGGCTTGACCAAAAAGTAAGACCTGCTCAGTTACTTGCAGTAATGATTGTTTATGTAGTCCACCGATCTGCAGCCTACATTTCTGGTAAACTCATACTTTCCATTTCATTCACACAGGGAGGACATAGGCACATTTCTTGGACAACACACCCACACTTTTTGGTACTGTGCTCCCAAAACTGCAAAAGTGTGATGGCTGTGGGGAGCGGAGAGCCGGTGTGGAACCAGTTTCTGCTGCAGGCTGAGTCATTATGAACCCGATTATGCATCAGAGAGGACACTGTCAGAGGGGACACTGGAGGAGCGAGAGAGAGACCTACTTAAAAACATCTCGCACCTCTCTATGGAAAATCAAAAAGAGTTGTGTGAGATGAATCTGCAGAGAGGATACCAGGCAGATATCGTAATTGAGAGAGAGAGAAAGAGAGAGAAGAGAGAGAGAGAGAGAGAGAGAGAGAAAGGGAGAGGGGAGGAAGAAACACAGACAGAGACGGAAACAGAGAGGGACAGGGGAGTCCCCCATGCTCAGCTACAGACGAGCTTATCGGTCCCTCCTCCACACGGGCCAGATAGGCTTTTATATCACATCATGAGTGGGCAAATCTGTCTGCTGCCGGCTGTGTTTATTGCTGTTTTCCCCAAACAGCGTCAAGATACCACTGCGGGACCCCCCCCCCCCCCTCCCTCTGCAAATATCTGTGAACTGCTCCGGCTGCATTAAGCTTCACAGACATGTTACTTGTGAGCAATGTATAGAGATTTAATGCATACTGTACAATTCCAGGAACCCTCCTTGCTGACTAAAATAAGAAAATACATGGTGGACCCCCTTAGAGCTGTTGTTTGTTTTTTGTACGCTGTCAGATAAAAAGGTGCAGTCCCCGCAACAACTGGATTCAGCTCTGCGCCTTTTATTTGGGAGAAAGTGTTGGTATCGGTATGAGTGTTAAGTTGAATAAATGAAAAACACTTTGAAGGAATCAGATAAGTAAACAAATTAATGTTCAAAGACCCCGCTGTGAAATATTGGTAACTGCACAGAAAAAGTATATGAGAAAGTGAATGCAGATAATGCGTTAGATTTAAAAACGATTGACTATAACATCCTACACATAATCCATCAAATGAGCAACGTGGATGGCTTTCTGCATTTTCTATGTACTTGCTTTATGCTCTCTTTATTCACAGTAATTATTATGGAATTATTATGAATGACTCTTTTGCATCTTTTATTGCAGGTTCACATCACGTGTTTCATGACTTTTCTCGTTAGCTTTCCAAATCTAAGAGTCTAATGACGCGCTGGCCAGGTTTCTACACATAAAGTACACAAATCAAATATTTGCAAAATTAAATTGTTTGGCTCAAACTTTTGCCTTTCAGGTTACAAAGTCTGCCACTCTAAACCAGATTTATCCTGCATGAATTAATTTATTTTGCTGAAAAAAATGTTCTGTAAGTAAAGGTAGCAGAAACTTAATTTTTCCATCTTGGATAATCAAAAGAAATGTCAATTTCCAGTTGTCATCGTGACATTAAATCTTCTTAAATGTACTACAAGTACCACGTTACTAAGTTTGTCCAATATTATCCCAGCAACAACACAAATGCTAAAACTGCGGAGGCTTCCAAAGCTCTAGAAATCCCCAAATGGCGTCATTTTGTGTGTTCACTAACAAAGACCACGCTTATCACGAGATTATGACTGATTTATTACGAATGTGAGTCAGAGGGATGGGTTAGGGAAGGGGTTGGAGGGATGAGGGGATGAAGGGATAAGGGTCGAGGGATGAAGGGGTAGGGGTCAAGGGATGAAGGGATGTAGGGAAGGGGTCGTGGGAAGAAGGGATGAGGGTAAGGGATGGAGGGTAAGGGAAGGAGGGGTGTAGGGTAGAGAAGCAGGGAGGGTAAAGAAGGTTGATGACTGATGGTGGGAGGAGAGCGATGGTGTCCGGTGGCTGGCAGGAACAGGGGGATTGGAGACTCTTGGGTGGGGGCTGTCTCTCCGGAAGGTCAGGTGGCGCAGAGTCCCCAAAAGACAGCTTCAAGAGGACAGGTGCCGATGTGCGTTTCTGATGTCATTTAGGTTGGAATGGATGTAGGTGAGGTACGCGGGGGACGACCAGCGGCCGAGGATCTTGATGACGTGGTCGGGGATTCCTTGGCTTGAGGCGGTGGAGGCGGCCCCGATGCGGAATGAGTGGCCTGAGTAATATTCCGGGTGTATACCGGATTTATGGAGGATTTGGCGGAAGTGGTGGTGAAACCAGGTTCTTGTGGCTCCTTTGCCTGTCTCTGTGATGAAAAGCGGGTCCTGTGGAGAAGTTCCGCTGGCTAATCTTGCGCTTATGTAGTCACATATGGGTTCGAATGGACTTAGGTATGAGTTTAGTCGAAAGATGTAGATGGGCTGGGGCGGACCAGACTGGTTGGTCTTGCTGCGTTTGAGGTGGTAGATGATGGTGTCCGGATGGTGGATGGAGATGTCGGACATGGTGGCGTGTTGCGATGGATGGTGGTCAGAGTTCTGAGCGGTGAATTCCGAGCAGCGCAGGAAGCCGAAGAAGGCCAGCAAGAACATGGACTCCAATGCTTTGTCCATGAAGGGAGATAGGTAGCCTGAACGGGGTGTTTGGATGCAGCGGGTAAGGAGGTCCGAGGTGAGGGGCAGACGTTTAGGCGTGGGGTGTGGTTCGGCTTTACGGAGACCTTTGAGTAACATGGTGATGTGTGAGTGGGACGCAGCTGGACAAGGAGTGCCTGAGGAAAGTTTGGCGAAGAAGTTGATTCCGCTTATGTAGACCCGTATAGTGGAAGGCTTGATCTTGAGGAGTGAATGGGCGAACGTGATGAAGTTCGTGAGGGTCAGGACGTCGAGTGAGGGGAATGGAAGGCCGAGGGAAGCGTGGAAGGCTTTAAAGCTATTCCATCCGGTGAGGTATGATGAGAGTGTTCTGGGGGCGACGCTGTTGAGGATGGCGTCTTGGGAGGCAGAGATTAGGTGTTCTAGTAGCGGGGTCAGTTGAAGATGGTGGCTGAAAACGGTGGGAACGGAGTTGGCAGAGGGTCCGCGGCTGGCGCCAATCGTCTGAATTTCGGCTGTGGCGTAGTGGAGAGTAAGGTAGTTCTCCAATCAGAGGGTCGGTGGTTCGATACCCGGCTTCGGCAGTCGATATGTCCTTGGGCAAGACACTTAACCCCAAGTTGCTCCCGAAGGCTTGCCATCGGTGTGGACTGGATGTTGCATGAATGTTAGTTAGAGTCTGATGGTGTCACCTTGCATGGTAGCCTGTCATCAGTGTGTGAATGGGTGAATGATATGTAATATACTACTGATTGTAAGTCGCTTTGGATAAAAGCGTCTGCTAAATGACTGTAATGTAATGTAATGTAATTTCTGTAAAGAGAAACGAGAAAGTGAGTCGGCTATGGAGTTTTTGTGACCTGGGATGTGATAGGCTCGGATGATGAATTGTTGCTGGGCCGAAACCAAGGTGAGTCTATGCATGAACTGCATTATGTCTAGACAATGTGACCGTCCTTTGTTGATGATGTCTTTTTGGACCATTCCCGGCCCCAAAGAATGGCTGCTATGACTACCGGATACATTTCAGAGATTGCCGAAGAAGGGGTGAGGGATGAGAATTCGTGCGGCTGAAAACCATTTGCTGTCGTAGAAGCCGCCGAAGCCGATGGAGGGGGCTGCGTCTGTGAACAGCTGGATGTCTTCTGGCTTGGTGATGTGGTCATCGTAAAATAAAGAGATGCCGTTCCACGAGGAGAGGAACTGGTGCCACAGTTTTAGCTCTGTTTTGCATGCTTTGTCCAGGGAGGCGTGGCCATGGAGATTTGGGACAGAGGCGGCGACTGAAAGGAGGTGGGACAAGAAGGATCGACCTTGGGGGATGATGCGGATGGCATAGTTGAGGTGGCCTAACAGTGAAAGGAGTTGGTGTTTGGTGCATTTGGGGGCCAGGAGGTAATTTGAAATGAGTAAGGAGATCCGATTGATTTTTTCGGTAGGTAGGGATGCTTGGAGTGAAACTGAGTCGAGGGTGATGCCGAGGAATTCGAGGGAGGTGCTGGGGCCTACGGTTTTCTCTGGAGACAGAGGAACGCTGAGTTCCTTGAACGCTGAGGTTAAAGTGTTGAGGCCGTGTGCTGGGGGTGAGGAAGGTGGCATGACGGTGAGGAAGTCGTCTAAGAGGTGGATGACGTACGGAAGTTTATGGACGTTGATCAGGATCCAGCAGAGAGCTTCGGATAAGCAGTCGAAGATTTTTGGGCTGCTCTTGCACCCGAAGGTCAAGCGCACTGCAAAGTAATAAGAGCCTTTCCAATGGACGCCAAAAAGATGCCAGAATTCGGGGTGGATCGGAAGAACTTTGAAGGCGCTGATGATGTCCGCTTTAGCCAACCAGGCTCCTTGACCTGCGAGGCGAATGAGGGATGCGGCGTTGGTGATTGTGGTGTACTGCATGGAGTAGTCCGGGCTCGGGATTAGGCTATTGATGCTTGGGATGGAAGAGCCGTGGGGGGATGAGAGGTCTATTATAAGTCTCTTTTTTCCTGAGTGTTTCCTAGTAGCTATGCCATCCATCTTCCGTTACCGCTTATCCAGTTAAGGGTCGCGGGGGTGCTGGAGCCGATCCCAGCTGTCAATGGGCGAAGGCAGGGTACACCCTGGACAGGTCGCCAGCCTATCACAGGGCAGACATATAGAGACAGACAACCATTCACACTCACATTCACACCTACGGGCAATTTAGAGTCTTCAATGAACCTAAGCTGCATGTCTTTGGACTGTGGGAGGAAGCCGGAGAACCCGGAGAGAACCCACGCTGACACGGGGAGAACATGCAAACTCCACACAGAAGGTTGTCAATGGGGCTGATTCTGAATATGGGGAAAGGTGGGCTATGGAGAGGGCCGATCATGAAAGAGTCTTTGACTTCCTGAGCCAGGAGTATGTCAACTATGTCGGGCTCGGAGATGGCGGATTTCAAATTATGGCATGTATAGGACTGTTCTGGTTTAACCTGCAAACCTGGGTGGAAGCCGTGTGTGAAACCTTGTATTAGGAAGCTGGTGAACTGGCGGTCTGGGTGGTTCTGTAAGGCGGAAGCTAGAGCTTGGACCTTGATTGGTGTATTGAGGTACTTACAGAGGCTGTGCTTGGTGGGGTTGTGGGGACAGGTTGGTCTGGAGTGGGCACCTCCGCAGAAGGAGCAGGTGTGGAGGAAGCGGCAGCTAGAGGTGCTGCATCCTAAATCGTTGAAGTTATTGCAGACCATTCTCCCGCCCTGGAAGAGGACTGGTCTGCCTCTCCTGTCTACCCCTTTGGGGAGAAGGCCGGTGGTTGTTGGCTGGTTGGTGGCTGGTTTTGGGATGATGGATGGTGGATGGTGGGGGAAATGATGGAGGCAGGCTGCGGTAAGGCTGCGGTAGGATGTTGGGATGAAAGGATGCATGTGCATGGGTTGATAGTGTAGATTGGGGGAAAACGAGTGCAGAATGTGATGTCTCTGGTGCAGAGAGGGTTTGCTGCGATACGACCTGGCCCTCTGGGGGGGCTGCTGTGGCTGACAGGGATTCCCCGGCCGTCGGATGCGTCGTGACGTCATCGGCGTAGCGGCTGACGCGGCGGCGGGAATCCGGAAGTGCTCGGGAGGTTTGCTGAGTGTTGTTATGTTGGGAGTCCGTGAAAAGTTTGAAAAGTTTTGCTTTCCTGTCGGACTTATTGAACGGGATGTTGCGCTGGGTGAGTACGTTCTTTAGACGTGAGACTGTCCACTTGGAGATGTGGGACGTGTTGGGGCTGTGGCGTGGTGAAGGAGGGTCAGGGTGGTTTTGCCCGTCGTTCAAGCGCCTGGATCTCGAGCGGATGGGAGAGCGGCTTCGGGGAGGGACGATGTCTCGCGCACCGAAGTCGAGTTCTCCCCCTGGGGCTGATGGAAGGCGAGGGGCCGACGGCCTCGGAGTTGTCCGGGGATGAATGTCGGGAGCCACGAGGAACGTGGATGGTGGAACGTAGCCGAGGTTGCTGGCGACGAAGGATGGTGGGAGAAGGTTGGAGCCTCGGGACTTCGGGGGTGAGCTCGTGTTCTTCGAACAGCTCGTTGTCGGAAGGGTTTAGGAAGAGTTCCTGGTCCATGGTGCTGGGTAAGCGGTTTTGGGTTCTTGTTGTGTTTGTCTCGCGATTCTCACGTCATGAGGAAACAGAGTCAAGGAGGAAGTGGATGGATCCGTCATGCTTAAATACTTTGTGCAGAGACAATTAGGTGTTCAGGGCGTGGTCATTGTTCCCGAACTAAGTTATTTAAAACTTAATTTATTACCACGCATTTAATGCTCTCTGGGTGTCATTTCACACCATCAGAATATTAGATGCAAACAGGTGACATAGACGACAATAGTCAGAAGATTATTAAAATAATAAAACTATGAAATTAATTTGTATGTTCAGTTGATAAAGTCAAACACAGTAGTGAGTCTTTTACTAACATGTTTGTCATTTACAGACAGAAGTAGCTGCTAGGTAACACTGAACACTGACCAACAGCTGGTGCTACAGCATAGTCAACAACAACCCGGACAATAAAAACATATTGTATTAATAATTAAGGCTCTTTATCTTAATTATAAATCTGGATGGGATTGAATTTAACGACAGCTCAACAGCCTCAGTGCAAATTTGGTGCACTTGAAACTCAAGTGGGCAGAAAAAGGTGACAGGAGTTTCAGGCGTGTAGTAAGTATATCTGGTACTTTGGCGCTATCTGGAGGAAGAAACAAAATCTGCATGAGAAAAGTTTGAATTGATGCATATAAAGAACATGCATGTGTTTCCTATGTAAAGCGATTTAAGTCATTGTTTAAAGTTTGTTAATTCATCTGGATGTCTGGTGCAAAGCGCCACTTCCGCTGCCAACATGCACACAAATACTTCTGATGACATCGGCTGCAAAAGGGTCTAGAGTTCATTAAGAAGTCTGTTCTGGGCCGACAAAGCCTGCACTCCAGCCATCTAGACTCAACATTGACATATGTGACATATGTGCAGTCCACACCACACACACACACACACACACACACACACACACACACACACACACACACACACACACACACACACACACACACACACACACACACTCACACAAAACACACATCCACCTGCCTGTCCACCAACCTGTTCGGCTACTCTACATTAAAGCAGTATAACACTGATGCACCACAGAAAAGTGTAGCAGGCTAAGCAACATGGAAAAAGAGAAAAGACTGTATATGAGAAGTGATCGTGATGTCATCCATTGGTTTGTGGACTGCCGTTTTGAAGCCTTGAGTTGGGCATTTTGGCCGCCACCATTTTGGATTTTGGCAACCAGAAGTGACAAGAGAAGGAAGAGCTAAGTACAACTGAATGCTGTAGAAGACTTTAGAAGGTTATAATTGTCTTTCATAAAAGGGGAAACACACTGTGAAAGAGTTAAAGTTGTAAGAACAAAACATGGATGGCTCCAAGACCGGACAACGACGTGGGAACAACCTGTCAATCACAGTAGCCCTGCCCTAAAGCATACCCTGCTCAGTGGTTATTTGGCTTTAAATGGAACCATGATTTACTAAATGAACATCATGTAAATTATGATTAAACAGAAAACAACAGAAATAAATGAATTCAAATATTCTATTGGTCTATGTTGGTGGAGAAAACATGAACTCTCCTTCTGTCATTCAGCTTTCAGCAAGTTTTTAGTCAAATTAACTGTATTTCACAAAACCAGAACAGATTTGAGAACAGAGAAACAAACAGAAAAATGTATTTAACCAGGAAAAGCCTCATTGAGATTAAAAATCTCCTTTACAAGAGTGTCCTGGCCAAGACAGCAGCAGCACATTAAACAAAGTTTCAGACATACAACATAAAACAGTGACAGACAATAAAAAAAAAGATTTCAGATCACAGCATGAGTAAACCAAAACTAAGACTCAGGTCATCATATCCTAGATCACACAGGGGCACATACCTCAGTCAAAAACATCTACAACCAGATGAACCTTCCTCCAACTCCTTCAATCTATTTTTAAAAACACTTAAAGAGACCAGCTCCCGTAGACCCAAATCAGTCTGCAGCAAACCTAAAACCCCTTTTTCCCATTTCGAGACGGACGTTGGGGACAGATAGCAAGAGTAAGTCTTGCGAATATGTCACAGAGCGGAGACGGTAGCTTCCAGCATTTTCCTGATGGATTAAATTACATAGATAAGATGGAAGCAAGTTAAGAATTGCCTTATAAATAAGGACATGCCAATGATTGAGTCTACGGATGGACAATGCAGGCCAACCAACCCTAGCATACAGGGAACAACGGTGAGTAAGGGCCTTAAGATTTGTCATGAACCTCAATGCTCCATGGTAGACAGTATCTAAGGAATGAAGGTATTGAGAAGATGCATGCATATATAAAACATCACCATAATCATTCACAGACATAAAAGTAGCAGCAACAAGTCTCTTTTTAGCATCAAAAGAAAAGCAAGACTTATTTCTGAAATAGAAACTCAGCCTCAGCTGAACATAGGTATTATATTATAAAAAGAACATAGTATTATAAGCATGAAAGTATTCATTCTCCGCTGCTGAATGTGAGGTTTAAAAGAGAGAGAATCATCAATTAAGAATCCCAAGTTTTTATATGAGGATACAGAATCAATCACATTGCCCTGAAATGTAATTATAGATGGAAGGTTCAGTGGCTTTTTCTTTGAGTTTGTAAACATCATGAGTTTTGTTTTGTCAGGATTCAGAATTAATTTCAACTCATAAAAGTTGTGTTGAACAGTATCAAAGGCCTTTTGCAACTGAGAAAGAGCCTGATACTGTGTCGGAGCAGAGCAGTAAATAACAGTATCATCCGCATAAAAGTGAAAATTTGCATTTGGCACATTTTGACCGATACTGTTTATATAAATTGTGAATAAAAGTGGTCCTAGGACCGAACCCTGGGGCACACCCTTTATTACTTTAAGAGAGCTAGAGGTGATGCCTTCAGCCTGGACACACTGTGATCTGTTTGATAAGTAATTTCCAAACCAACAGACAGTTTGTTCTGACAGTCCAATACTAAGAAGTCTATGCTTCATTATTGCATGATCGACAGTGTTAAAAGCCTTGGACAAGTCAATAAAAAGGGCTGCAGAGTGGTGCTTGTTGTCCAAAGATTCAATAAAATCGTTTACTACCTTTAATGCTGCTGTGGTTGTACTATGTTTTTTTTCTAAAACCTGATTGATAATCAGATAAAATATTGTTTGTGATTAAAACCTCCTTAAGTTGCTCACTCACGAGGGATTCTAGTGTCTTAGCTAAAACAGACAGTTTGGAGATAAGCCTGTAATTGTTTAAAAGTGTGGGGTCTCCTCCTTTTAACAGGGGAAGAACAAAGGCAGACTTCCATATAAGCGGAATTTCGTTTGAGACTAAGGAGAGATTAAAAAGATATGTTAAAGGTGGTGCGATAAAATCAGCAGCTAACTTTAAAAAATATGGTTCTAGGTTATCCGGACCTGTCGGTTTTCCTGTGTCTAAAAGTTTAAGGGCTTTGTGCACCTCGTTGACAGTAACGGGCTTAAAACTGAAAGACTGACTAACAGTTACCTGACGACCAAAACAAACAGGGGATTTCTCATGTAGATGGTTTAGAGTGTCAAACAGGGAACTGTCAAAAACAGTCAAGCATTATGGCTTTGTCAGAGATGTCATTAGAGTCCTTGACAATGCAAGGGGGGAGCTCAATACCATTCTTATTTCCAGATAAAGATTTTATTGTCTCCCAAAACAGTCTTGGATTGTTTAGGTTGTTTGATGTTTCACTGAGAAAATGCTCAGCTTTAGCTTTTTTAATTGCAACTGTGCAAGCATTGCGCAGTTGCAATTAATCTCTGAATCAAGACCAGAACCCCTTGCCTTGGCCCAAGCCACATGCGCTCATGTGACCGGGTGGGACCTCGAGCGAGGGACCCTCTGAGCGACTGGGCAACCAGTCGCCCGAGGCAGCAGAGCGAAGTGGTCGGGCGGGGGTGTAGGGCTTGACCAAGGCCTGGAGATAGGAAGGAGCTGTTCCTTTCACTGCCCTGTAGGCTAGCACCAGTGTAGAGAACGGAGAAGGGAAGTTGTGTGGGAGAACTTGGGGCGATTGAACACCAGACGTGCTGCAGCTTTCTGGACAAGCTCCAGAGGTCTGATGGCCGACGCCGGGGCTCCGGCAAGTAGTGAGTTGCAGTAGTCCAGGCGGGAGATGACCAGAGCCTGGATGAGCACCTGCACCGTCTCCTCAGTGAGGAAGGGGGGAATCCTCCTGATGTTGTAGAGGAGGAATCTGCAGGAGCGTGTGACCGAAGCAATGTTTGCTGAGAACGACAGTTGGTCGTCCAGGGTCACACCCAGATTCCTCGCAGTCCGAGTTGGCGTCACCACGGCATCATCAATGGTGATGGACAGGTCTCGGTGCGGGCAACCCTTCCCCGGGAGGAACAGTAGCTCGGTTTTGTCCAGGTTGAGCTTCAGGTGGTGTGTCGCCATCCACTTCGAGATGTCAGCCAAGCACGCAGCAATGCGTGCCTCCACTTGGGTGTCACCGGGGGGAAATGACAAGACCAGCTGGGTGTCATTGGCATAACAATGATAAGAGAAGTCATGCGAGCGAATAACAGAACCCAGAGATGTTGTGTAGAGCGAGAAGAGCATGCCCAAATACGAATAATATCCAGTTTATCAATTAAGCTGCGTACATTCAAATGGATAAAACCTAGACCAGCCCTTGATTTAAAATCAGCAGGAGCATTAAAACCTGAAGCTTCCTTGCTATTACATTTTGTAATATCAACTGGGCCAGGATTAGGCTGCACATTTCCTGAAATCAACAATAACAGAAAAATCAAGAATCTCTGCTTTGTCGAGTTGCCAGGCGCCTCCTCTCTTGATTTTATTAAGTTAACAAAATCAACGAGTGAAATATAAAACATCTTTTCAGCACAGAAAGGCATAGAAGACGGACCAACATCACCAAATTAGAAGCCTGAAAGTATAATTTATAATTTACATTAAGCGCCTGGCTAAGAGTCCTGACTACAGAGGTAAATAATGACAATTAAAAAAACTGATTTGGTGGGATTTGAATTTCAAATCAAATAATTATAATAATTAAATAATTTTTTTTTAGTCCAAAGGTTTAAATTATAAAAAAGAGTGTCCCAGCATGATGGTCCGACTTGTTTAGTGCTGATTTATGCAGATTTGTGGCATGTGGTGAGTTTAACATTTATTTTTTGTCGATGATAAAAGTACAGTTAGGAAACAAATCTGAAATAGAAGTTTAAACAGCAGTAATCTCTGATGAATAATGTAGAGTTTGAGACTAGAATAAGAGTAAACCTGTCCAATATTCATCTTAAGGAACAAGAACTGTGATGACATACATATACATATATATGTTTTTTATTGTAAAGAAGCAGGACATTAGTAGCTATAACATTGCAGAAAAATTATGGATATTTACAAAGAGTTCTCTCGTCTTGCAGTCACATTAAATGCAATTCAATAAATATTTGGTAGATGGCGCTAAAGACAAGGTGAAGATGGTACTCAGAGTTTCCTTTCACTTTCCTCCCTGTCTCATGGGTCCTCTGCAGCTTGTCAACATGGTAAAACGTGTACCTATGTGGACACATGCATTACACCACATGTGATTGTTGAACAGCTGATTATAAAATCACGTGTACTGATCGTCCTCCACTCTGCTGGTTTCAGTCCTGCAGGGTTTTGCTCCCATTCAGCCTTTAGAGAAGTCCAACGTTTATGTTGAAGGGTTTATAAAGTCTGCGTTCAAGTTCATCCCAAAGATGTTGGGTGGGCTTAAGGTTGGGGTTCTGCACAGGATGGTCCTGCACCAAACTTGGAATCATGATACTTTAAGGACCTGGATTTATGTTCTACAGGTCAACGTTGTCATGTCGCCACAAAATTGGAAGCACACCATTATCTAAAATATGTAGTATTCGAATAAAAGCCCTGAAAACATGTTATCTCCATCACTTTCTGCCTACGAGCGATTGGATTCTACACAAAAACACAATTTCTTGCAAAAGTTTTCAAAGTGTCGCTATGTATTATCTGTATTTCATTTTTTTCTTTATATCTGATTTATTCTTGCTGGTTTCAAGTTGGGGGGAGCTGAGATGGAAAAAGAAAAGGTCACATACTTTGGTGCACAAATCAGGATTTGAACAACATTTGAGTCAGAATCTGATGACAGTTGGTGGGTTCTTTGGTCAGATCTAATGAAACTAGACCCACACAGTTCTGATGAAGCACAACAACAGGAGTTTTTGAATGTTAATCTTTTTAATATGTTATACATTAAGATGTTTTTCTTCATGTGTAATGTTGTAGAGGAATACTTCAGATTTTACGCCCAGTTTTCAGAGGCTTTTAACTGAAACTACTAATCTAACCCTCAACAACAAAAAAACAGCCCCAGAGTACACTGGAGTATCTAGATAGGAGTACTTTTTACTACCACTAACTGGAGCCTGTGTCAAGTTTTACTTCAACTAAATCTATTATATTTCAAGTTTGCTTTAAAACAATCTTCACATGCCCAAATATGCATTGGTAATTATTTCTCCTCTCCTCTGTAAAAAAATCTACAGTCCTCATTCTGTGCAAAAAGTGGTTCAAGATTTAAACAAATCAATTGGGTATCTTAGAAACGTAGGTTTTATTTTAGATATACAAATGGACAATTTCAAGATCCTTCTTTGTTCGATCATATTGTTTGAACACAGAAAAAGGACTGTTGTTTTTGTCCACAACCTCTTATTTTTATTTAAATTAGGATGTAAAGTACAAATGGGCAAAAATATAAACCTATCTGTTAAATCAGTGTTTCAAATCCATGTTCATGCTTGAAATAAATATCAGTGTTTCTAACGTGAATCATGGCCCAGAGTTATTCAAGGGGCAAACTTTCATCATTAACTTGTGCAGAGATGTCACAAGAGCATGAGTGTGGTTAGCAAACTTATAAATTTCCTGTTCAGATGCTTTATGTGATGGCTTTATGAGATATTGTGTCTTCTATTTGGCGGATAAGGAAGCTTGAGGTACACAGTTATCTCTCAAATCTCAAATTAAGCTATGTGTGGGTTTTAAACTTGCTCAGTAAACTGCTTTGCAACATTTGCTCTGGCCTTCAAATACAACAGAATTTATGAAATGTTGTGCAAACAGGGTCATAAAATAATTGGATTTACTGTTCAAAGCTCAGTAAATACATTGCTGTTTAAACATGGAGGGATGGAAGGAAAAAAGAAGTAGCACCAAAATGATAAATGGAACTTTAATGAGCTCACTAATGTTACTCACATGGGAATTTGCACATTTCATCCTGGTACAGAGCCCCATATTCCTAGCCTTTAGAAACTCTTTAAATTTGATCTTATTTAGATCCAGATAAGAGGATCAGGCAGCCTTATCTGATTCCAACATGTTCGACAATGACATGTTTCAGGACCGATGAAAAGCCCTAAACTACGGTAGCCCTAAACTACGGTAGCCCTGAACAACAAAAGTCCTAAAATACAAGAGCCCTACACTATGAAAACTGAAAAAAACCGAAAAAAAAGACATAGTTAAAAGGTTTGAATCATGGTCGTTTTGGGCTTCCGTAGGGAAGCAGATACATGTTTTTACAACTCCCGTTTGAGTCTACAGAGGTTGAGGGTTTCCACGTCAAAAGTGAGATTTTGGGGGCTTTGAAACAGCCAGTATTGTGATGAGTAAAAAGTGATGATTGGAACAAGATGCAACCACAGAAGTCTGTTGATTCCAGAGTTATCTTAATGAAGATGCTGACTTAAACCTTGAACACCCTCAAATATGTGGTGCTACTCATCCAGGGTGTCAAGTAAACCTGCATCCAGAAGTGGGCTTTAGGAAACAGAACAGAAACCCTTCACACCATTGATTATTTTTGTGAAATGTTGCTTATTTGTTTTGCTCATTTGCATCCCGAAGTGATCACAAAGATGAAAAATGAAGGGAGAGGATCCTCTTGCTCAACTTCACAATATCACCTCATGAAACAACTTGTTGCATAATCAGTATTGTAATAATCCCCCAAAAAAGTATTGTTCTGTTGCTCAGTAACCACGGAGATTACGCGAGTAATTTGTGGTTTAGCCCAAAATGACAGAAAAACATTAATATGTCACCTGCACACCAGGTCTGGAGAAAGACATGAACATATGTGAGGTAAGAAGTGAGCCACGTGGATTAAAAGAAGCACAAACTCTTTTAAAGAAAGTCGACTTCCACAGAAGTGAGACCCTCGTGATATTCACACAGGAAGGAAACAGACGTCAAACCAGCCACCGTTCGGTCCCCTCCTCTGTGCCCAAGCCTGCACATCGCCTCGCACTGTACTAACATGAATGTTTGTGGTGTACTGAGACAGAACAGCACAATGAGGGTGTTAAACTGCAACGATGCAAATGCACCGTGGTCTGTAAGCTAAATTATTAACTTTAAAAAATCAAAACAAGAAAATGATTCTTGTTCCTTACATTTCTGCTTCTTTGGAGTGTATAACTGTTTTTTTCACAGTACAAACCTGCCTGTTTTTTTAGACTTCTGCTGTACCTCAGTGGAATATATGGAAATCAAGTCCACCATCAGGAGAAACACCACTTGAGAAACCACCATTTGAGTCGGTGTACTTATCTAAATACTTTCCAGTGGTCATGACCAAAACTGGTGTGGGTGTTCCTTACATGCTCAGACACAAAACACTGTTCATGAATATCAACTTAAATTAAATCTTTATTCATTTCTATCCTTGTACACACATTAAGACCAGATCAGACCCCAATCCAACCATAAAATAAATATTTAAAAATGCTACAACTAAATCAGTTTGTTAGTGTTTACTGACTCTATCTACATTTTATTTTACATTTGTTTTATGCATGTGTCTGGAACTTCAATTAATTTCACCCCCAATTCTTAAAGCTGGCAATGAAGAGGGTTTTTAACGTTGCAGACCATTTCACAACATGCTATTCATTGCAATTATATTGTATAGTACTCACACAATAATTCAGTAAGCTTCAGAGACATTCTGGGCGGCTTTCACATGAGCATCATTACTACTTTATAACACACAAGGCCTTCAGATCTTGTAGAGACCGAAGAAGTTGGCATAATGTGCATGACTAAGATAATGCGGGTGCGATACATTCACAAAAACTCTGTCGGATTTCTCCAGCTGAAGGGCGGAGGCGAGGTAACTCTCTGTGGTCCAGGCGTGCCCCCGCTGTTGAGAACAGAAACCCGCTCTGTTGGCCTCCATCAAGGTCATAGGTAAGGTTCGCCCGGCTCTCCTCACGAACATGGAGTGGACGAACGAGGACGAGGGCGAACAGTCCTTGAAGATCATCTCCACCCGCGAGTAGACGTGGTAGAGTCCGCTCTCGTTCAGTTGTAGGCCGCCGTCTTTGAACCTGTACTCCACCGACCCCGAGGTGAACGCCCGGCCCACCAGAGACTCCCATCGCAAAGTCTTAGGGAATTGTTCTTTTTCTACCCGCCCTGCAAGAGAGGAGAAAAGGGATGTCACCTCTTTCATTCAGATGCAGGATAGAGTATCAAGAGTATAAGTTAGATTTTTATTATCTGAATGTTACCTATCAGGTGTGCTGCAGGTCTGTCCTTTTTCTCTTCTTTGTTCATCTCAGGTTCCTGACCTGAAACAACCACATAAGAGTCACATCTCCAGTTCTTTGACTTCATTGGGGAACAATTCAAGTGTAGTGAGAACGGTGTTTATATTTTACCTATTTGTTTCTGATACCCATTAAACTCAGTCACGGCCGTAACCTTCAAAAGAGAAACAGAGAAATCTCATTACCACATCACACAGACACTCGCTTTCTTCTAGAAGCCCTCACAGAGCACATCAGAGGGAGGAAATCCTGTCTCTCTGGTCCGATGACCACGGATGGAACGATTGAGTCCCTGGTTTGCATTTTTTAAATGTCAAAGCAGAATGTGAGGTAAATTAACTCTTCAAAATTATGGCATGGTAAAAAGCTAATTATTAAAACTTTGCAGTGTTAACTTTCCAGCTGTGTTTTCCACTCTCCCACCTTACACCTCCCGATCACCTCCTCTTCTTTGCAAAGGCGAGAGAAGTCACATCTTTTTTTTACGTGCAGCATTTGTCCCCATTAACACCAACACTAACCAGAGATATTCTACCCAAAGTAATACTATTAATATTGACATTATTTCGTGGCAGCCATTAGTCAATTATTACTTCATTGCTTATTTTGCAAAAAGCATGGCTGCAACTAACGATTATGTTCAATGTCTATTAATCTGTTGATTATTCTCTCAATTAAAGAAGTAGTAAAGTCCTCAAATGTGTTGTTTTGTCCATGACAAAAAGGTATTTAGTTTACTGTCATAGAGGAGTAAATATATATATTATAAATATAAATATATTCACATTTATGAATCTTAGAATTTTACCTTTTTTTTGTTAAAAAATTACTCAAACCTATTAATTATCCAAAAACGTTGGTGATTAATTTAATAGTTGACAAATACTCAATTAATCTTTGCAGCTCTAGTGGAGAAACATCACTTCTCTAACTCTTGACCTTTTCATCTACACACTGCAGTCACATTCTACAACCTCAAAACTATTTATCTCCACAAACTTCTGCAGTTATTATTATTATTATTATCTTCTTATCCCAGAACAAATCCCTCTCTGTGCTCTCTTCCATATGCATCCCATCCTCACCTTTCTCATCTCTCTCAGCTCTGCCTGCATGCAGTTGATCTGGTAGGCTTCAAACCCCAGGGCCACAAACACCAACAGGAATAGCATCAGCACGATGAGGGCCAGTCCGGGGCTGACTCCCATCCAGCCCCGACTCTTCCCACGGCCCCTCTCCCTCTCCTGGGCCGGCGGGAAGGTCCAGCAGGGCACAATGTTCTGCTGCTTTGTGGAGTGCTGCGGGCTGCCGTCGCCGCCGCCGCCGCCATCCACGAGGTACACCTTTGGGAACGGGTAGTTTTGGTGGTTATGGCTCATGGTGCAGGTGCTATAGTTAGACAAGTTGTGTGTGTGCATCTGATGCCTCTGCATGAAGGAGGTGTGTAGTTTTGTCTGAGAACCTCTTTAAAAAACTTCAGCTGTCAATGCATTCGCCTCCCACAAACCCCTCCCACCCTGAGTGGGAACTTACACAAACCAAGAAACCTTCAACTCATCTATCTCCACCGTGCTGCATAGTATCAAGAAGTACTTTCTGCATGATATTAGCATAAACTACAAAACTTTATCGAGCTTTATCACACAGTTTGGGTCTTTCGTGTGCTTTTTTGTTCAACTTTTACACTGTGCATTTAAAAAAAACTGCAGTGCTGTCTGAAGAGAAAGGAAGCTAGAGGTTTCAGATGACCCCCACCTCACTAACCACCATCAAGGCATCGTCAGAAGAGACCTTTTCATAAATTACAAGAAAGGAAAGATTACGAAACCACAAACACAGTCCCCCCTACCAAGCATTTTCTATGCAATGAAACAGGTTGTTTAGCAGGTGACATACTTTGTAATTTCCTCTCAGGTGTGTCACATCTGAACCATGCCCTGAATCTGAATATGTATCTAAAAAAAAAAGCATTATTAAGAGTAGTATTATCATCGTGTTATCTGTCTTTATGAGGCTTAGCGTGTTAGTAAACAGTGATACAGCAGTTTCAGTAGCACACAGCGTATTCTTGGTGGGAAGATGCTGCTGCCACATGAAAAGGCTCATTCGTCTCAGCGTTGGCTTTTAGTACTTTTGAAAAAGCCGGTAGCGAGAGACAGCGACTCTTTACGGAGGTGAGAATTAACCCCAACCAATACCTCACAGATGAGCTTACAGGAAAGCTGAGCACGCATACACCGCGCTCCTCCTCTCTGCTCAGCGAGGGGTTAATACCGCTGTGGTCTTTCTGCCAGTTTAGGGTTCGTTTCGTAGGATACAGAGCTATTACTCTGCTCCTCCACTGTGGTTGCAACAGTTTCCATTAGACATCATTCCTGTTAATCTATATAACCTAGTTGCATTGATTAATTTGCATCATTTTCTAACTTCAACAATGACACTCATTCTAAGAATCAAACAGCAGGAGGTTTCTGCATCATTGCTGTCTCATACAGGCCTACGCTAAAACTCTGTCTGCTTTGTCATGATTTACATCACTTCAATCTTGGATATTGTGTCAAAGTAAATTTTGTGTTTTTTTGCGTCTATTCTTGTACCTGCAAACAGAAGCTCTCAGGCCTCTGCTCTGTCCACTGTTGCACAAGTTTCGTTTCATTTCCTCTTTCAAGGGCCCCTGCAGAGTCTTAAAGGGAAACCCATCTTGCAGTGTGTGAACACAGAGCTCCAACTAAAAGGGTAACCACGTCAAACTCAACCATAAACTGCACAGAGTGTGTGCAGTCTACGAGCTGATGACTCGGTTTCCCAGAAGTGTAATGCGGTCCTCGCAGCAGCAGCAGCAGGGGCGGCGGCACTGGGTGGGTTAAGCGGGAGGGTAGCGTTGTGGGGTCTAACCAGGTCGTTTTTTGTTAATGCTGCTGTTCCAGTTCGCACAACGAGACAAGGAGACTAAAATGAATCACTGAATCAGCAAGTATCTCTGTCAGTTACTGTCGGTTTATCACGCAGTCTCCCTCCTCTCTGCTGCATAATGGAGATCGATGTGGTTGCGATGACTGATTGCACAAATGGAGTAGCGCCTGAAAATTGCAATGAATTTGTCAACCTGAAATGCATGACATTACTCATGCACACATACCTTTTCCCTTACGCAGGACTTTAATATTCAGCTTTTCTGCATTCCATTTTTACCATCAACATATTGTGATCCACAGTCCTCATGTTATACTACATTACATTACATTACAGTCATTTAGCAGACGCTTCCAAAGCGACTGACAGTCGTGTAGAAAGTGTAGAAAGATATGGATCATTAATTTCACGATTACAAAAACATCATGTGTCCTCATCAGAGGAAGAGTAACAGTCTAGTCCCAGGACATGACCGGTCCTCTCCTCCGTTGTCCCGGTGTTGGGTGACTTCCCAGGTATCCTTTCTGCTGCTTGACAGTCCGAATTACAATCTTTGACGAGACTTTTCTGCCCAACGACAGATCTCATCGTTTCGCCGTCATCATTCTGTGTGTCTCTGCTCTGGGTTGAAAATAATGAAGCGTTACTCAGGTTTGGCAAGCCGGCCTGCAGAACCCGGGCCAGGCTCTGTGTTTGAGAAGAGCTTTGCTGAAGTGGCGGTCCTCTGAACGCAGCAGCGGCCACCGCCAGCCTCATGTGGTCAAAGGAGAGGGGCTGGTCCTGGTCTGCACAGACGGCGTCTGAGGTTTCTGAGTTTGGGTCGGTGGGGACAGGGGTTTGAAACCGGCTCTGCGAATGACTGACAGGTGACTTTCTCTCCGGGGCTGAGGGTTTGTGACATCCTGTCCAACTGCTGGCCGAGTCACTCTCACCTTCACTCAACTGACTGCTACTGTCATGTGACTCGCAGGGCCGAGGGTGTTTATCTGTGAATGAGAGTGAAGATACAAAGAGGGATGAAAGATTAGCTAATTCTGTCTGTAATGAATTGCTCACCCAAAATGAAATTCAGTCAGAAAAAAAGGATATTAAGACGAGTGATAGCAAACAAAGGTTATACAGTATACAGTCAATATTGATATCACAATTATTTAACATGATTACTCATTAACTTTTAAAGCATTATGCATTTAGAAGGAACAATTAGAAGCCTACATTTTACAGTTAAATGCATCGACCTGGATCACTTTGAGAGCAACACTAAGAGGTTAGAGGTTAAAAGAAAAGTTTGATCTTGTAAACAATTTAATCATAAATCATACATTGGTTGCATAAATATGATCGGTGATAACAGGGCAAAAAAGTCACACCTAGAAAACAAAGTCAACGAGGCGAGGTTCGTGTTTCATAGAGGACAAGGTCAGAACTATTTATAACACAAAACCGAACTAGAGCATCATTACCGAATGCGAGCAATAACCATTTAATCTCCATAACCTTGTCTACGTAATAGTTGGAAGCCAAAATTGTATTTGAATATAAAATGCAGATTAATTGCACAGACCTACACTGAGGTATTTAATGTATTAAATGTACAAAATATACAGTTTTTCATAAGATAAAGACGACACCACAGCAGGAGGCCTGATTGCTGCACCCCATTCAAAATGATACGCTACATGGGTTACGGTTACGGTTAACCCCTAACCCCTAACCCTGTGCAATACATTACACATTACACTGTGCAATAATAGTTAAAAAAGTTAAAAATAGTTAAAATAGTTGTTGTTTTTTTCTCTGTCTGTAAATATAATATTTCAGTTATTGTTGTTTTTTCTACTGTTTTTTTTATTTTTATTGCTTATTTATAATACTTGTTTTATTTTATTTTTATTGCTTATTTATAATACTTGTTTTATTTTATTTTTATTTTTATTTTTTATTTTTTATTTTTAGCTTGTCTTCTTCTACTATGTCTCTTGTGTGCACTTTACGCTACGCTGTTGTAAGTCTGCAAATTTCCCCGCTGCGGGACTAATAAAGGATTATCTTATCTTATCTTATCTTATCTTATCTTATCTTATCTTATCTTATCTTATCTAACCCTAACACAAACACATAATAAATTGGACACCAAATCTGCAATTGATAGTGTGAATATTAAATTAAATTTGACTTAAAGGTGATATGTATGTTTGGCTCCTTAAATGTGAACATAAAGTGTAACTGTAAATTCCAACATTCACATTTCTTTCTACCTCTTCGTTGGGATATTCAGCCATGGTAAACTTGGTCAAATCTCTGACAAAAATCTGTGCTGTCCTGACAAACAACCCTTAGCTTTGTCTTAGCTAAAAAAAATTGAATGAACTATTCTTTTAATGAGTCAAAACCTGATGATGATTAAAAATCTAACTTATAAGAGCACAAACTCTGTACTGTATGTGAGAGATTAGCTTTAACACACTCACCGATACTTGGAGACTCCTGTGTGTCTGCTCTTCTTTTGCAGTATGCTCGAGGAGTCCACGGCTTATGTTTGCAGGCGGGGTCAAGAACTCGTAGTTTGGTGATGAATCTTTTGTACTCTTTCTCCAAAGCCTCCATGTGCAGCTGGAACTCGGCTATCTTCCTCTCTGGGTAATGAGACAGCTGTGATTGCTGAGAGGGAAAATACAAAAACAGATATTTACCTTTAGACACAAATCTTCTCTGTGGAATCCATTTTACACATTATTAACAATTCACTCACCTGCAAATAATACTCTATTTCTTTCTTGATGCTGGGGATCCACTTTTTCACAGCGGAGGTTGAATTAAGAGTAGACTGCAAAAGAAAACGGATGGCTTAAACAAACTATTCAAGTGAAGCGTAACGATTTCCAGTGTTATTCAATACTTCTTCATTACCAGCTTGGGTCTCCGCTCATGTACATCCTTGAGGCGTCCCTCTGTAAATTATATATTGAGAGAAAACATTAGTTTAGGTGCCTTATAGAGCTCAGTATTTACTCTGAGCAACAAGGTGAATTTTTAGAAACCAAAAGCATGGATGAGCTCTAACACAGAGAATAGCGTCAATGCTACACTAGACATGTTTCTACAAAACATTAAATACATTTGAAACTGTTTATGATAGAGACTAGGTTTAAACTGTGTCTGAACCTTTAGATTTTCAGCTTGTATGTCTGTTCTCTGTTTATTTTCATGGCAAAATGTGGTACTGCTGACACCCACTGTAGTGAGAACCACCACAGAGGCAGTTTTGAGTACTTTTTCTGTCTGTCCGTCTTTGGACAGATGTTGATCCTGCAATAGGGTCGCAACCGTGCAAGATGCAGTCATGAAACTTTAAAAGATGTGTACCACTTTGGTGGCACAAATATTTACAGGTGTGCAGTTGAGGTCAAAATGAAGGGAAACAGCGCAGGAAGTAGGAAGGAACTGGTGGAACCACTGTGACAATTTGGTGTTTGGTTGAAAAGAAAACTCCAATTAATGGCTGAAGCTTACTGAGGAAAAAGGTGTGTTGGCCCCACTTTTCAAACACCAAAATACATATGTTCACATTGATATCAAAAACAAAAAGTTGACTAAGGGGTAGTAGTTCAACACATTTTCAATATATGTGTTTTTTAAATGTCAAATATGGTATACTCACACAAAGGTAATACAAGAAGTACTACCCTGAGCCTTCCACTGAGCACTTATTGTATTAGTTTGTTGCACTTATTGTATTCGTATTAGTCTGTTGCACTTATTGTATTCATATTAGTCTGTTGCACTTATTGTATTGGTATTAGTTTGTTTCTGTACTTTTTGCTCTGGTTTATGCTCTTAGATGCTTGTTTAAGAAAGGAGATGCACTTATGACTTCTGGTGACTAGTAGTTCTCTTGAATACCTATGTTGAATACACTTATTGTCAGTCTCTTTGGATGAAAGCGTCTGCTAAATGACTGTAATGTAAAGGTAATGCATGATGGGTAATTAGCAATACACCTGAGAGAAAGGGCAGGTTCTTGTGAATCATGATGTATAACACTTAATAGTGACTGAAAGAACAAACTCAGAATAAATACAAACCCTTACTTATCTTATTCCCTTCATTTAAACCAGACTAATTAAAGTATTGGTATCAGTAGTAGTCATGTCTGCCAGCTGTTACCTTCTCTCTCTTTCTGCAGCCACAGTCTGTTCAGCTTCCCTTGTTGTTTCTCCACGTTTCTCGCCATTTTGGTCATGTGACGTGTAGTGGCCGTCACATGACACGCAGGAGAGGAACTCCCTACGTCACAGCAATATGAAGAACACAAAACACATCATGATGTTTGTAGATGATAATAATCTGTTTGTGAAATGTATTTTAAGGTTCATCACAAAATCGAAAATAATATAAATACATTTGTTAAGTTAAGCATTCATATATGTAAAAAGATCATTATATGTTATTATTATTATTAAATATATAAATTAATTAAATTAATGAATTAAATATACCAGTCAAAACCTTCTCATTCAATGGTTTATCCATATTTTTATTTCTTATTTTTTTCTACATTGTAGATTAATATTGAAGACATCCAAACTATGAAGGAACACATATGGAATTATGTGGTAAACAAACAAATGCTCAACAAACCAGAATATGTTTTATATTTTACATTCTTCAAAGTAGTTGAATGAGAAGGTGTGTCCAAACTTTTGACTGGTACTGTATATATAATAATAATGAATAATAGTGTTTTTAAATTTTTTTGTTATTGACAAATGTGTTTTTCTGTTCCTCTGGTTTGCAGAAATGACATGAAGCAATTATAAAAAGGAAAATTTTATTTAATATGCAATTAAAATATGTTGAACTGACCAAAATCATAGTCATAGATTTGTTTCTTTGAAAGATGAACAGGTGAAGGTCACATGATCAGCTCGTATTTCACCTGCAGTCAGTTGAACAGCCTGCAGACTAGTGATAACAAAAGCATGAAAAAGAAAATAGTTCTAGAAATACTGAAATTCGCAAGTTGAAATCGACACAACGTATGGATTTTGTGGACGCAACGTTTGAAATGTTCACGCAGAGAAATGAAATCACATACATTCATCACATTCACTCCTGTGTGACATACCTCAGGTGGGGATCGAACCCACGTCCAGATGTTGAAAGACCACATGCTTAACCACTTGACCATCCCCAGGATGGTTCGACCTAAAGATCAAAAGAGAAAAAGAAGATCAGACTGAAGTTGCAGAAACTTCACCTTCATCAACCTGGTGCACAAACTGAAACCTGTTCCCCTTGACACCTGTTCATATTGAAACCTGTTCAAACTGAAACCTGTTCACACTGAATACTGTTCACACTGAAAACTGTTCACACTTAAACCCATAATAGGAAAGATAAGATTGGCTCAAATTAAAAGCCATTAAAAAAGTTTCTAAGGGTCAAAAAAAAAAAACATAAGAGATGATCAAACCCCTTTAATATATTGTTATACATTTATTCATTTATTAAATGACCGGAACTCTGACATGAAGACCTGCAAATGTAGAGCAGCCGTCTGCATTTTCAGTAGATTGAAAATTTCAAAAAATCTGCCATGGTCTTCACAGCTCAACTGGTATGGTACCTGCATCATGTTCTGAAGGTTGGAGGTTCAAATCTTTCTTTCTGTTAACCCTCAGAGGGCTGTTTTTCATAAGATGTCTCTTATTGTGAAAAGCCTGTCAAGACACAGACTTTCAATAGGCCCACTACCTCTCTTATATAGAAACAAGACACAAAGACTTTATGATTCTCTTTTTGTTTTGTGTCTTTTTGTATGCTTTATATATTTCTTTGTGGTCGTTTTGAGTCTCTTCTTTGTTGGAAATGTCTCTTTAAATTATATTTTGTAGGTGAAGTCCAGGGGGGGCTGCTGATATTTTGGGCCCCTGGTCCCGTTTAGTCTTCCATCCAAGGCTGAAATGTCTCAGAGCTGCAGAGGAGTTTGAACCTGTTATTGATGGAGCTCACACTGATGTTTTTGGGAATGCTTGGTTCCGTTGTTTAAGAGGTAAAAACTTACAAATATAAATGTCAAAAGCCAGAAAACATTGGTTTATTTTATTTTGATATGATCTTCCTCTTGGATCAGAAAATGGAGTGACAGCTTGACAAACAATGTTGATATAGTGGACATATTCTAAACTTTACCAACACATTTTAAAATAACAAAAAAATAACAAAAAACATTGGATCGTAAAGTTAGTTAAAATAAGTTTAAAAATAAACATTAAAAGACACATTATCATTATTCAATCTTTAAATTATAAATAAACTGAATTATTTTGAAATAGTTACATCATTTTTAGCCATAATAATTTGAGTCATAATTTTATAAAACATTTTTTATCCTTTATCACAAAAATAATTTTAGTGCTTTAAATGACCATTTTTTAAAAACACTTTATAATCTCAAAAATCTCTTCTGTGATAATTTAAGGGAGACCACTGAGGTGTATTTTCATGCCACTCTCCTGCGTCTATACGATGGAATCTGACAGCAAGTCAACATTAAAGATCAGGTTTTTTACATTAAAGTTGCCTTCAGGTTTTGGGATTTCACTAAGATACTTATATACAATCTGCTACTGGTCAACATTTTTGGCATTAGTTAAAAACGTGTTTTAATATATTGTTGTGACAAAGCATTTTCTGATGCAACGGTATTGATTAATCACAAAAGCAACACTATGGAAAAGTAGTGAGGAGCGATGGTAAGAATTACAAAGAACTGCAAAATGTTGCGTAAGTGAGAAAACACAAAACCAGAAGAAGAAAAAAAATCCCACCATAGCCTCCATTGGTTGTGGTTTTGCTGTCATTACCTGCCATTTCTTTTAACATTCATACAGGAAGAAACAGATCACATGGCAGATGTGAATCACTAGCCGTGATCCACATCGACCTAGAATCATCCAGCACTGATAACATCTTTGCAGATCTTTTGTCAGTAAATGGTGCAATGCAGAATGAAACGTCAAACAATTAAGTTGAATAAATTAAAATGGAAAACAAAGTATGTCTACATGTTATTTGTTTCGCTGTGGCTGATTTACATTAAGAGCACATGTTTCTGGCTTGAAATATAGCAATGACCCAAATAGAGAAAATTCTTCTTTCATGGAGGTCTAGTTTTTTTTTTCATTTGGTGCAGTGTTGAAAAAACAACTTTATTAGCACTGAGAGTGTCCGACATGTGACATATTTGCTTCGTAACCAAATAACCAATAAAAGCCCTCAACAACCCACTGTTGCAGTTTATGCTAATGCCCAAAAAAGGATTACAGGATATCATGCTTTTATTTCTGTATTATTAGATTTGCTTCTTTTGCTTAATTATGCACACAAAAAACATGTCTTCAATATCTTTCACTGGATATGATGCAAGGTTTGGGATATGCTTTACTCATAGATAAAATAATAGTATCATTAAAGTAACTGAGAAACATTTAACAGGTTATGTATAACTCTCAATTTGATACAGATGCCTGTATATATGAACTTTACAAGCAAACCAGATCATCAGCCAGAAGATTGGCTATTTCTATTTTATTCTTTCGTCATTGCATCTGATTCCTCGCAAAATCAGACAAAACTTTTTATGGCATGCAGGTTCACCAGAAACTCTTCAGCTCAGGCCCATTCGGCGGATAAACCCAGATCCGATTCTGCTGCTACCTTCGACCAACTCAACTGGAAGCCAACACCGACACACACACTGCTGGAGATCCAGTCCGTATTGCTGGGTCAGTAAGAGGGAAGGGAGGCACGGGAGAACCAGAACCAGGACAGAGCGGGGCAGACTGTCAGACCCTGCTAATGTAAAATAAGAGGTTTTCTTAAGGGACTATGGTGCTGGAAGACACTACCGCTGTCCACAGTGACTGCCAAAACACGAAATAAAAGCTCCCCGTAGCAGCTTTAAACAGATTTTTTGAATTTTTCTGCCGCTTTTTCTGTCGTAACTTCTCTCCATTTATTTGATAAGAAACATCTTTCTCATGAGGAAAGTAGCAATGCTCTCATGTTCAGGTGTGCCTCCACTCTCTGCCACCTGCAGAGGTGTCTTCCCCACATTATTGGTCGCCTGCAGATTCGCCTTCTTCTGCTGCCGCCCAATGTTCCCAGTTTGGCCCCAGTTAACGAGCCTCTTCACCACCTCCTGGCGTCCGCCTCGTGCAGCAAAGTGCAGAGGAGTGTCTTTGCTGTGATCCGTGCTGTTGATCTTTGCCCCGGCCTCCAGGAGCAGCGCCGCCACACCGTCGTGGCCCCTCTCAGCTGCAGCATGAAGCGGCGTTCTCCTCCATGTGTTCCTCTCCTCCAACCCTTTGTTGTTGAGTAAGTGCAGAAGAGCTGAAACCACGCCGGTGTGCCCGGACGCTGCAGCGTGATGGAGAGCTGTGGAGCCATCCATGTCTTTAGCGCCTCCCTTTGCCTTGCGGGACAACAGAGAGGTCACGGCATCTACGTTCCCCTCCATGGCGGCCAGGTGGAGGGGAACTTTCTTCTCGTTATCAGTGGTGTTTGGGTTGGCATTGGCCGACAGCAGCAGGTCCACCACACGGCCTCCTTTGTGGGAAGAGGCCGCCCAGTGCAAGGCTGTCCTCCCCAGTCTGTCTTTGACTCCTGGGTCTGCTCCACCCTGAAGAAGCCGGATCACTGGGTCTGCATGGCCCTGCTGACTGGCTAGATGCAGAGGGGTCAGTCCGTCCTGGGCTACTGCATCTACCTAAAGAAATGACACACAACTCCCATTCTCTACAAACATATACAAGAAAATCTTCAATATGAACACTGCTTGGATGGTTACCTGAGCTCCAGCTCTTAACAGCAGATCGACTAATTCTGGCCTGTTGCACTGAGCTGCCAGGTGTAGAGGGGTTTGGGCTTTAGGTCCAGTAATGTTGGGGTCCAATCCTTTATCCAGCAGCGTCTGAACTATGGGCGCACTGCCGCTGAGGACGGCCAGGTGCAACGCTGAGGAGAGGTCGGATAAAGTAGCATCCAGTTTGGCCTGTTTTGCTACTAGAGCTCTGAAATGAAAAGAAGACGGTCACTATTTAAGATACACATATACTTAAAGGTACTTAAAGGTACAAAGGTAAAGGTAGCATTTAGGGGAATCTATTGGCAGGAATGGAATATAATATTAACAAGATATGTTTTCTTCTTTCTTTTATTCACCTGAAAATAAGAAGTGTTGTGTTTTTTTTTACCTTAGAATGAGTGGTTTGTGTCTACATACCGCCATGTTTGTACAGTAACTCAGAATGGACAAACCAAACACTGACTCAATAGTACCATTTGTGTTTTCATGTTGGCCAACGTAGGTTCTTCATATGATGGAAAAGGTTTGAGTTGATACCTTTCCATGAGATGCCAGTAACTCCTACACACTAGGCCTTTAAAGTTATGGTAGTGTAGCCGAGACTTATGTTGCGCCTATACTTTATAGCTTACAGCAGGTAATTGAGTTTAGAAACCTTTTTTGTTATATTTGTTGAAATTCTCATTACTCGTCATGGGAAGTCGTCCTCAAGCTGTTAGATGGACAGCTGTAAATACTTTCAAAAGCCATGTTCCTTGTTTTTGTTCATAATGGTAATTTTGGGGGCGTGGCTTTGGAGGGAGGCCTGAAGATATGAGCACTGAGTCAGTGTTGCCAACTTATTAGCTACTTTCACTGGAAAAGAGTTGTCAACACTGGGCTGGTTTATTTTTAAAAATGTATAGCTTACTGTTGTATTTCCATGTTGCAGACCCTAGCTTTAGTGAACTGGTCAATACAGAAAAAGGACTGACTCAAGTACATATGGACATATTAGCAATTGAGCAACCAAATCATATTGGACACATATAGAGACTTACATAATCAGTAACAAGGCAGAGCTGCTGTAATGGACATATAAAATATGTATGATGAGATATAGGAAGAATAATATGGAGATTACACCCCACATATTTGTGTCATTGTGTATGTGGAATGTGTGTTTAATAATTTATAGATATGTTTATATTCTATGTTCTGTTCTATACCGTGCATGTTATGGTTTGTTGATTGCAAAACATCTGAAGAAAATACAGTACCAGTCAAAAGTTCTCATTCAATGGTTTTTCTTTATTTTTTCTACATTAATATTGAAGACATCCAAACTATGAAGGAACACATATGGAATTATGTGGTAAACAAACAAATGCTCAACAAACCAGAATATGTTTTATATTTTACATTCTTCAAAGTAGTTGAATGAGAAGGTGTGTCCAAACTTTTGACTGGTGCTGTATTTATATCAAAAGCAAAATTTAAAGCCACCACGTATAAAAAATGTCAACCACTGGTGCCCCCTGGTGGCAGTTTAAAATAACACTGAGCAGCTACAAAGTCACTGATACCCATAGCTATCAGATTGTTAATATGAATGTGTAGAGGAGACACGTCATTGTGGTTTAGCAACATTTAGTCGGTGTTGGACATTTACCTGAAGACCTCAGTGTGCCCCAGCTCAGCTGACAGAAGGAGAGGAGTGTAGCCCTGTTGGTCTAACATGTTCACATTCACTCCTCTGTCTATGAGAGCGGTTACCACTCCATCATGGTTCTGTTGAACAGCTGAGAAGAGAACAGAACCCAGGGCCTCTGCACTCAGAGCTCCTCCGGGATTATCTACAGTTTAAACAAGAGAATGTAAAATATGTTATAGTCTAAGGTTTGCATGTTCAAAATCGGCTATTTGAAAGGGTAAGTTAAAAACCCAACATATCATATCAAAACAGGACACATTTACATTAAAAATCTATACAAACTAGAAGTTATATTAAAAGGAGCATCAGGTACTTGGTGTTGAGGACAGAATCAAGGTTAAATGAAAAAATCTCAAATATTTGTTTGCTGGCTTTAGAAAACAAGATATAGTGACAGCTTGTTTGTTTGCAGCTTCCTTCTAACACCTCAAAAAAAGAAAGTCTAATGCATGATCATAAGATATTATCTTATGATGATGAAGCAAACTTGAAGGTCCAGTGTGTAGGATATGGCGCCATCTAGCGACGAGGTTGGGGTTGGTCCTATTTCAGAGCCAGTTGTCGTAACAGTAACGTAGGTTATTGAGAGATTAGCAGAGCCAGTGTGTGTGTAGTGGTAAGCAAGTGGTGAAGCAATAGAGTGAGAAAGCAGCGACAAATTAGCATAGGCGAGGTTAGTTTAGTGGCGAGGATGTCAAGTGAATGTATGATGGAAGTTGCAGTTTGTGCAGAAAAAAATGCAGCTATTTAAGACCAACAGAGGTTTCCAGTGTTGGTTTTTTGGGCCCTGGTGACCAAAACAACTGCGCCCTCCTGTGTGTGGAGCAGAGGCAGGATGGTTTGTCCTTTCAGGGCTACTGTAGAAACATGGCGGCCAGCTCCGTGAAGAAAAAATGCTCTCATTCTAAGGTAAGGCGGCGGCTGTGGCGTAGTGGAGGGCAAGGTAGTTCTCCAATCAGAGGGTCGGTGGTTCGATACCCGGCTTCGGCAGTCGATGTGTCCTTGGGCAAGACACTTAACCCCAAGTTGCTCCTGAAGGCTTGCCATCGGTGTGGACTGGATGATGAATGTTAGTTAGAGTCTGATGGTGGCACCTTGCATGGTAGCCTGTCATCAGTGTGTGAATGGGTGAATGATATGTAATATACTACTGACTGTAAGTCGCTTTGGAGAAAAGCGTCTGCTAAATGACTGACTGTAATGTAATGTAAGGGAAACATCTCATATAAATATGACATGTGTAAAGACTCACCGATAAGCAGGTGGAGAACTGATTCATCATTGAGCTTAACAGCTTCACTTATAACATCATAGTCAACTTCAGCTCCTGCGTTTAGAAGGACAGTCGCCGTCTTCTCATTGTTCCTGGAGACGGCATAAAACAGAGCTGTTTTTTCATGTTTATTTCTGGCGTTGATGGCGGCGCCGCTCTGCAGCAGAGACTCGGCCAGCCTCCAGTCATCTCCAACAGCCGCCATGTGGAGAAACAAGTCCTGAGAAACATGGCTCTCGGACTGCTTGGCCTCCGCCATCACCAGGACTTCCACACAACTCCGATGCTCGTTGTCCGCTGCCAGGTGAACGGGAGTTTTGCCTTGCAGATCCAGAGCGTAGATGGGGGCCCCGGCCTGCACGAGGGCCCCGACTGTCCCGCTGTGACCCCTGCTGGCTGCCCTGTGAAGAGCCGTGTGACCTTTATTATCCTGCAGGTCCAGTCTGGCTCCTTTACGGATCAGGAGCTCGATGACGGCCAGGTGACCCCGCTCAGCAGCCACATGTAAAAGAGTCTCGTTGGAGGAATTGACAGAGTTTATATCGGTGTCCTTTAACAGCTCCTCCAGCAGAACTACTTCCCCGTCTGAAGCGATCATGTGGATCAGATCTTCTGGTTTACTTTGATCTGGTTTATGCTCCTCTGATTTTAAAAGTTGCATTCTTGTTTCTTCCTTTTTAGGGCTTATGGATTTCTTTATTTCCTTGGTTGCAGATACAGAACAAGACTTCTGAGAGACAATCCTATCAGAAGTTTCATCCATCCTCTTCTGGTCTCTCTCCAGCAAATATCCAATCAGCTGTCTCCTGGCATCTCGGATACGTTCATTCACACCACCGGCGTACGTCTTGATTCGCTGGTAGAGGTCGGGTTCTGCCAGCATGAGACACGGGTGGAAGAATATCCGACACGCCCTTTCACCTCGGGCCTCCAGGTGGTCCAGGACCCTGGAGTTTTGATCTTTACGAGTCCCGATGGTCAAGACGATGGATCTCTTTGCTGCCGTCATGACGCCCTCCGTGACCAGAAGATCCAGTAGATCTTCGGTGTGTGAGATCCCGTAAACTAGATCCCTCCTCTTCGCCCGGATTACGTCCACAGCATAGGGGTTTATGTAGGTTGACGCCGCTTGAGCATCAAAACTCTTCAGTATATTCAACATTTTAATTACACTGGGAAAGATTTTCTCAAGCTTTCACACGCAGCAGGTCATTGTTATAACTAGTGTTTCTGTGTGTGTGTGTGTTGTGTGTGTGTGTGTGTGTGTGTGTGTGTGTGTGTGTGTGTGTGTTGTACCTTATTGCTAAGTGCAAACACCCCGCCCTAGCAACAAAATACAGACAGACCTGTCCAGCTTAACCTGTCCTTTGTGAGATTATGTGACCAGTCATATATAATTATCGTAGTTGTGAAAATAAATTTCTTCCGACTTGTCCATGCACAATCCTTATTTTAAACATACTTTTTTAAACAGGTTATGAAACTTTGCTGAGGGAGAGAAAGCCAAAGTTGATTAGAAGGTCATCTGGCCCTATAAACAGATTATGAATCAGCAGAATTTCTCTAGAAAGCAGAGACAGATTCTAACCAACCACATGCCCTTTGACCACAAACTAACAAAATAATAAGAGGACACAAAATCGATCATTGCAACCAGGAGAAAACAGAATATGTGGTCGCTGTTCCAGAGAAATGCACTTCCTCCTACAATGTAAAAACGTTCAACTCTGTAATTCCAGACTTCAATGAGTTTAATGACCTCTCAGAACTATAAATGCACCTATAGGAGAAGCAGACATTGACAATGACACCCATACCCATGATGTGATACTGTGTATATCATTAAAATATATCAGATCTTAATGTGGTTTTCATAGTTATATTACTGTTTTTGTATACTTTTGTATATTGATGCTTTGGAAACATTGTTCTTGATACTTTCATACCAATAAAGCCCTCATTGAATTAATGTTTTAATGATTTAATTGAACCATTATTTAGACAGAATGGCAGGCTAAAAGATTCACACAAGCACCATTAAAAAAATGCAAACGCAAGACTTATAAAACAAAATAGGAAAATATTGAAAGATTTGATTTGAATTCAGACAGATGGAGTGAATGCATGTGTGTTCATGACTCAACGTGTGTGGGTGCAGAAACATTCCACTCCATGCATGACCCCGTTCTGCCCTTTCAAATCACACTTTATTGTTATTAAAGCCAGGGAGATATCTAATAATTAAAACCTAATTTTTCTATGATATTGTGCCATTTTAATTTCACATACAGATATACAAGGTAAAGAGATGATTAATGGTTTGACCTGAACGTATTGTGATGGATGTTACCAGCATTACTGATGGAGACAAACATTTAACAGCCTTGTCTTGTGTCAGTCCCTGAACTAAAAGACCTGTCTCCAATCTTGTGTTTTCATTTTTGGTAATGGAGATACGTCTTTTATTAACATTTTGATTATTGTTTGTGCCTTTAAGCTAACTTTTTACCCATTTAAAGTATCTGAAAAGAGTCTGCAATACACTCAAAACCACAGTGGTGCTTTTATTAGGTTTTATTGAGTGTTTTTTGACTTGCAAAATAAGACTTCGACATGGGGCTTTCTTGATTTACAACAGGACACATGTATCTTTATATAATTGTGTCAAATGGTGGAGGACGTAGCCAAACAATACAACACTTAAAACACACGGTCTGCAGTCAAAATCTTACTTGATGAAAACTGAAAAGTTGTTTTCTAATCAAAATGTATGAGTATTTTTGAGGTGCAGATTGAAACTATAACTGTCAGAATAAATAAAGTGGAATAAAAATAGGCTTTAATATTTTAATCTGGAAAAACAAATTAGTATAAAATGGAAGTATTTAATTAAAAACTACTTTAATATGAATAACAATGGCGAAGTTTAATTACTGATGATGTGCTGCTTGATTATGGTTATTTTGTAGTTTATTTGCATTGTGCATGCTAATTAATGTATTAAATATCATTAATACAGATCTACAGTTAGATATTTGATTTTTATTGCGATTTTTTTATGTTAAAATTTGTATTTATCTATTATTTTTACATTCTATATTGCCTCGTCTCCTTGTCTTTTAATTGCTCCTCACCTCACCTTATAATGTGGAGATTACAGACCCGACTCACTTCCCGGAATCCCCGCCTCCTCTCCGTGACGTAGATCTTCCGAGCGCTCCCTCTCCTTATATGGTAGGGGGAAGGACTCCCCCTTCCGGGAATGACGTCATAATGCCCCAGGTTTGAGAAATCAGAACAGGTTGAAGCAGATTTATGGAGGAATTATAATCATTATTACTTATTATAACAACATAGTACTGTAGTGTAATTGAGTCTTTTTCTTGTGTGGGCAAAGCTATTATCTGCTTTGTTAAAGAGTTGATATGGCAATTATTATTATTAACAATAACAATAGTAATAATAACAATCATAATAAAAGTAATAATATTTTATTTGGACCTCATAAACAAATGAGAGTAACTCCACCTCGAAACATTAACTTTATTAATTTATTTTTAATTTAATTGTATAGATATGATAATGGATATTGAATTACCCTCATGAAATTAGATTTTATTTATGATTTTTTTTAATTAAGCATTACAATTCAAACAGCTGGATTAGCTGCTTTATGCACCAAACCATGTTGTGAAAATATTCATTTAAAAAGAAAAAATATATATAAAATAACAAACAAACAAAAAGAAGTATCACGTCATCCTTCACGTTAAAAACCTGTCCTGTTCTTTTTCGACAGGTGTGTTCATTTAAAGCAACGTAATATATATTGCTAAGAAGAAATATGAAATTTGAGAATGTAACTTTTCATTTCATCTCTCAGGTGAGTCGGTCTTTGTCGCCCTTTAGTGGTTTATTACAAGTATGACACACTGGTGGATTATGAGAATTCACTGTGTAACCCTTAATGCCACACCTGACCATGTCCCACCACATCCACCTGCTGTAATTACAGTCTATATGTAGGAATTAAGTTCCTTTACTTTAATTTCACATACAGATATACCAGGTAAAGAGATGATTAATGGTTTGACCTGAGCGTATTGTGATGGATTTACCAGCATTACTGATGGAGACAAACATTTAACAGCCTTGTCTTGTGTCAGTCCCTGAACTAAAAGACCTGTCTCCAATCTTGTGTTTTCATTTTTGGTAATGGAGATACGTCTTTTATTCACATTTTGATTATTGTTTGTGCCTTTAAGCTAACTTTTTACCCATTTAAAGTATCTGAAAAGAGTCTGCAATCCACTCAAAACCACAGTGGTGCTTTTATTGAGTGTTTTTTGACTTGCAAAATAAGACTTCGACATGGGGCTTTCTTGATTTACAACAGCGCAGGATGTAGCGCTGAATAACCGTATGGTGCAATAGCACAGAGTGAGATTTTCCTGTTTGGCAAGTGTCAAATCAGTGACACCTCAGATGTCTTCATTTGAAATGTCGCCTACTTCAACATGATGTAATTACAGTGTATTGTTTGGCGTCAATACATCTCAGAACAAAGGGAGGTTTTATGTGATATTTATACTCTTCAGGTAGTTCCGTGTGAGATATCTCAAACCGTACAAGCCGGACTCGGCCTCCTTCAGCGAGCAGTAAGTGAGCCTGCAACACAATCACTCAGCCCGGATCAATACCTGCACTAATGGAATTTACCTTGAGGTGCTGGGAACTATACCAGCTCTTGCAACATGTTGCAACATGTTTTATTGTTTGTGCTCCTGACATGGCACACCCACTTTTCTTTTCCACACACACACACACACACACACTTACAAGAACACAGAGGCAATGTTGCTTCATTTCATATCTGGTTTATTTTCTTAAATATCGATTAGTTTCTGAAAGTGCTCAGAAAACAAAAACATAAAAAAAAAAAAAAAAAAAAAAAAAAAGCACAGTATTCTTATTACAAATGGTAAACATAAGTACTCCGAGTTGATCTTATATACATATAACAATGAGTGAAACCCCATTAAAACAACTTTAGAAAAAAACAAGAAGCTTTTCTAATTGAATTTCTTACAATTAAGAAACAAAAAAGTACATTGTACTGTAACTCAGAAGTCAGGCAGCTTTAGTTACAACTTTTCAGCTGTTTTAGAGTTGGCCAACACGCCCAAGACTTTAGGCCTTTATGGCTTTTACAACAAGAAAAGTCTCTATTGCAAGTTCTTAAAATCCACTAATACTGAATTTCTCCTTAGATGGTCATGATAAAGTCCATGCAGAGCTGGATGTAAAATAAAAAAAATAAAGAAAACTTCAGTCCTGTCCAGTTCTGTGTAAAGAAAAACTGGTTCATGGCTGCTGTCACTGTCCTGAGCCCCTCTTTGGGACGCGCCACCGGGGAGGCATGGCACCCAGTCCTCTCCCAGTCCTCTCCCAGTCCTCTCCCCAGCTCCTGAGAGTGTGGATCCACATCATCCCAAATCCCAGTCAAGGTCTCCAGGAGATACAGCCACTCCGTGTCGTTCAACCACAGTCTTAATTCTCTCTCCGGGGCTGTCTGCTCCTCAGAAGGTCTGGAGCTGCTGAGTCAACATGAGCTGACACCCACTGTTGACGTGGTTCATCACCTTCTGCTTCAGCTGGGCCACCTGCTCCCTCAACATGTTGGCTGTGGACGACAGCTCAGAGTTCTGGTTCTTCAGGTTCTTCACCTTGTCCTCCAGCCTGGAGATGCGCTCCAGCTTCCTCTTTCGGCACTTGGACGCGGCGATGCGGTTCCTCATGCGCTTTCTCTCCGCCTTGATGCGCTCCTGGTTCTCCATATCGATGGGGGACATAGGAGGGGTGTCCCCGGGCATCTCTGGCACAGTCTGGGGCTCCTCCTTGAGCGCAGAGAGCCGCCGTGGCTGTGCGTAAATGGGGAGCTGCGGAGGAGCGGCGTTTGGGAACGACATGGCCGGGGAGGAGGTGGTGTACCCCGGGGCGGACACAGTGCTGATGGCCGGGGTGAAGGTGCTCAGATCCTCGTAGACAGGTGAATCTGAGCGCATGGTTGTGGTGGTGCTGAAGGAGGATGCACCAGACACATGCACGCCGGGTGGAGGAGCAGCAGTGCCGGGCATGTGCTGGTGGTGCAGCTCCGCAAGCGCCCGGACGAACCCCTCGGCGAACCCCTCCTGTTCGTCTGTCACATTCTTGGGACACATAAACTGGGTGGGAGTCGGCGTGGTGGTGATCAGCCCGTTGCTGGACTGGATGATGAGCCGCTCCAGCTCCGGAGAGGCCAGCTTCAGCAGCCCTACGTCCGGAGAGGTGAGGAGTTCGCCGGCTTTGACGCGCAGGTGCGGCTTCAGCGCGCCGCTCGGTTCGCCCAGGTTGAGCGTCATGTTGCGCTTCAACGCCTTCGCGGTAGTGTAGCCGAAGCCGGCGCTGTCTTGCTGGGAGAACGCGTTCAGGGAGTCGTCGTAGAAAGTAGTTTCCATCTTGGTATACATGGAAGAGAAACCAAAGCAACCACAGAAAGTCTTAAAGCGAAACAACTTGTGTTTCCCCCCTCTCTTGTCCTCTTTTCTTAGTTCTTATCAGCTGATTTCCAGGCGAACTCTGCGGAAAAACACGCAACTTTTTGAGTTCGCTTTTTTTTCCGCTTCTTAATTTCTTAGTTTTTAAGAGTTGCAAAAGTCTCCAAAGTATCCAGACTTGTATATGAGGTCCGTGGGTAAAGAAACTCTTAACTTGTTCTCGGTTCTTCCCTCCTCTCCCTCGGTGTGTCTGTGTACACTCTGAGCCTCGGCAGCGTGGAGGCAAACCTTATCTATTGCCGTAGCTAAAAATAGCCATGATGTCACGACGGGCTTCTCCTATTGGTCGGGGGGCGTGTCGCCGGGAGCCACTTGGGACACGCCCCCTTTTCGATAAGGCGCGTTGCCTTGACGACCGCCCAGAAGATTCTCATTCTCGCGGTGCATTGTGGGATGAGGTAATGCTGAGAGGAGAGAGCGTCAGCGCGCAGTGCATTGTGGGATGACGTATTGTTTTTGAATCTCCCGGTTACGCGCTTTGCTGTCAGTGGCGGGACACCACGTGTTTGTCTTTTAATTAAATAAAACAAAAATAAAAATATTTAGAAACATAATTAAACAAAACTAAATTAAAAATAAAAATACTTTCAAAACATTGCCCAGAAGTTGAGAAAAATAAATCAAATAAATACATAAAATAATAATTACAAATAAGTAAATCAATGATAATTCTAAAAATCATTTAACACATTTAATCTTAAATTATATAATTTATGTTCATAATAATTTAAGATGTCAATAATAGATTTTATTTATTACATTTTTCTATTAACTTAAAGTTTTTGTACATGTAGAAGCTTTAAAATGAACCTCGTATGAACCCTTAAAAGTACAGTTGAATGACCTCTAATAGCCTATGAACTTCATAAAATTAATTATATCATAACATTTATTTTATTTTATTCATGCTTATGTTTACAGTAAATGAAAATAACACTTTCTCATCTCTCTTACCAGATATTTGAAAAATGATCTGGCTTTATAACAGGCCTACGCCACTAACTATATGAGAATTACACTCTCTTCTATTCAATTTTATTCTTCAACTCAAGTTCATTATTGTTTATATGGCCTCCAAACAGCTTTTTTGTGATACAGTAAAAAAATATATTCTGTTCTGTTGTTCAAGATTTTCAAAAAATGTCTGATTTCAAAATACCATTTGGTAATACAGTAAAATAAAATTTCGCTTCTATGTGATTCTATTTCTTTTTGCAAATCAAAGTTTTTTCACTTTCAACTATTATTAGCCATATTATATGATATAACATGAACGAATCATAACAGCTTCCACAAAGTTTCACCCGCGCTACTCTATTCTAAATTAATATCTTTCATGCAGTATTATTTTCTATTATATTCTGTAGTATTCTATTCTATTCTGTAGTATTCTATTCTGTTATATTCTATTCTACAGTATTCTATTAGTATTCTTTTCTAATCTGCAGTATTCTATTCTTTGCCAAATATCTCCTTGCAGCTGGATCAGAGGTCAAATTTTTCTGGATTACAACTGGAGAAAGTTGTGAGCTCATACAAACTTGGAAAAAGTGAATTAAGACTGTTATGTAAAAACAAATTATATATTTTTTCCACGTGTGTGTGCGGTGGAAAGTCTTCTTGTTCTGAAGGTGTCATTTTGCTCCTCAGTCTGGGACATCATGGTGGTCTCTGGTTGGTGGTCCGGCCCCCTATAAATCGTCAGATATATATATAGTTTTGATGAGTGGGAGTTAAAATTTGACACCTGGGCAGGTCAACATAAACATAGACATAATTACTTACACAAGAAATGCATTAAATCTTTGTTATTTACCTGAAGTGTACGGAGCCAAGTCCATCTTATTGAGTCATGTGCTTTGGTACCTCGCAGTCATTAGCAGACGGATTTAATAGGACCTTTTTGCTTTTACTGCACAGACCACAAGTCTGAAAAAAGCTACATTTAAGACCTTTTATTCCTGCTGCAACTACAAATTGTTAAAGATGGATCCGCAGACGTCTGTTCGTCCTCATAAAGAGCGAGCACATTTCCTATTATCCATGTCAGGGTGTGTAATTAGTGTACTGCAGTCCATAGTCCCCTGGCCCTTGGTCAGAAATCACGTCTGGTTTAATGGCAGGAGGTTAACCGTTGAGTCTTACGTGGTCCCCTCTGGTCCTCCACACTCCCACTGTCTGGGTCATTTTCTGCCCCTGCCAGCTTTAGCGCCTACTATCTCCAGCACGCAACGTCTAAATATGTCCCCCTCGTGTGACGAGTAAATCAGTCCCCTGGCGCTGGCTGGCTCAGAGAGGCACCTAAGGAGGATGAACCGGATCATAAAACACCACCACAGTCTGACTTTTTATGGCTGCTAATGTTGTCTTTATGTACTGTTGTATAAGTCAGACAAGGGCTATCAATAAAGTGGCATGGTATCTGATCTAACTGGTCACCTTAAATGATCTCTTGCAGTTTATTTTTTGATTGAATGTAGGTTAAGGTTAGTCCAAGGGACTCACATGGCACGAAACAAACCAAAGGACTTCATCTTCTTTCATTTTCCCTGTGTTTCTTTAGCTTTGGGTTAAGAGGAAAATTCAAATATTCTTACAGTCTTTCTTATTCTTCAATTTTCTGCCAGTTGCATTCCCTTTGGGGATGAAATAAGGAGGCAGAATAAGGACAAGTTGCTTGTTTACACTCTATGTTCCACTGGCACATTCTGAAATATTTATCCACTTTGGCTCATTCATCTATTCATGACCACTTTTTCTTCTGAATTACAGCGCATGAAAGACTCATAAGTAGGTGGTCTAGTGACAGCAGGGATCCTCATGTATGACTTCACCCACTGTCTCAAATAGAGGAATTAAGTTAGGGTAAAACACATGATTTCATTTATAGTTATTATGTCGTTTAAATTAAAGCTCTTTACGGAGTCAAATCGCACGGCAAAAGTCAGACCTTTGTGTTTCTGTTTTATATACTTTAGTATAGTGTTTAATACACAACCTTTAAATGTTTCAGTATGGCTGGAGCTCTGGATGAATTTGGGTCTGCTTCTCTTTCCCGGTCGCCATGCGTAGAGTTATAAAGGGCTAACCACAGCATTGGTAGTCTGCCAAAGTGATTTTTCTGTGTAGGAATGTATGGGAGCGTTAGCATGGAGGAGCCCTGCTGTTTAAGTCACCATACAACACGAGGTTGGGATATCCTGCTGCCTGTAATGGTTCAGGACATTTGGTCACTTGTGGTCACGTGCAAGGTCCGGTAGTAATGGATTACATGTAATCAGGATTACATAATCGGATTACAACATTGGGAACAATAATAAAGCCGGATTACATTTGAAAACATGTGCAATTAATTAAAATAACATTGTCTATGATTGCTTACATGTTTCATTACGTCTTGAAAATATAAGCATGTTTTTGAAACGGCAATTTGATATGCCAGATACTACTGTATATCAAAGCTACTTACTCCTCTCAGGTTACCACTTCTGTTATTGGTGAATTAACTAACTTTGTTTTAGGTTTTTAATAGCAATTTGTGGATAATGGAGTGTTTATACCTTTTATTTACATTGATAGCAGAAAATAAACATTTTGAGTAAGTGCTCATCCCGTGTTACAAGAGCAAAGTCCTCCATGCGGCCTTTGAAAATAAACAGCAGCAATAAAAATGCAAATGTTAATGCTCATACAGTATATAATTTTGCAGGTATTTTGGCCAAAAACCAAAGTATTGGACGAGTTGGAATTTGAACCTGATGATGGCGCTAGATTAAAAGTCGGAGGATCACCAAAGTTATCACAATTCATCCTGAGGGGGTCATGAATGGGTGTACCAAATTTCATGGCAATCCAACAAATAACTGTCAAACCATAGTTGTCAAACAAAGTTATTCAGGTACATCATCTGGGAACCATGATTGTAGGTATGCAATTTGGTGCCAATACATTAAGTAGACATTCAGGGGATACGTGGAAACTTTCAAATGCTTGTGGCATCGGAGGAAAAGCATGAGCGTTATCAAAGTCATTAGGATTCATCCTCTGGGGACCCATCTGTAACATTTGTTTCATGGTATTTCCAACCAACAGTTGTTAAGATAAATGAACTATTAGTCAGTAATAAAAGTGGTGGACAAACTGGCTGACAGAACGTTTGACTGAACTACCAACAGGACGACATTGCCATCCAGGATTCGGACAACATTTGTATGGTCAACACATTTGGGTAAACAGACAAAAAGGGAAACTATCGTAGTAATATTTAATCTAGACACAATATTATATCCATCATCTAAAGCTGCTGCATGCATTCATGTGTTTGTTCCACATTAATCTTGCTAACTCTTGCTATTGTCTTAGTTCTTATCATTTTAATACACATTTAAAACATCTTGCTGTTTTTATTTTATTCTACACATGTTGTGGTGATTCAACTCCTTTTTCCTATTCAACTTTCCTTTCTCTGCACCTGTTGATTTTCAAGATTAACAACGAACAAAGAGTCTCACGCAAACTAACATGTTTTTCAAGTACTGTTTTCCTGCTCAGCTGCATCCTGACCTGAGGTGGTGTACAAGTGGGACTTCTGAGTTGTCTAGTCTTTAGCTTTTTCCTTCTCGTTGAACTTTTTTATCATTACCTCCCCCTCTCTCCTGACTCCCACCTCTCTCCCTCCCTCCATCCTAACGTTACCTCTTCACTGTTTTTTCCCTCTGGACTTACACCCCCCCACACACTTTGCCTTTCTCTTGTCTTTATCTCCCTCTCTCTCCCCTCTCTCCCTCTCATCTCCCCCCTATCAGTGGCTGTCCAGGCAGCAGGATTTCCCCTGTGATGGAAACAGGCTGTGGCCCATTTGTATTGTTTCAGCAGTTCTTTTCAGTCGAATCTCCGAGTGCACTCTTTGTTTGTGTTGGTATCATTAAAAAGTTAAACCACCGGCAAAAACACGGCCCAGTAGTGTAAAGCCAATGAAACATAAAAAAAAAACATTTTGGGGGTCTTTACGTCAAACTGGACATCCCTGGAGGTTTGCAGAGTGAGTGTGAGACGGGTAGATGGACTGTTGAAGCTTTTGAGACAGTGCACACTCACAATGGTCTCAGCCTGTCAGAACAATTGTTGTTTCAGCTGTTATGAGGAGGGAAAAAAAGCACCCGGCGGTCTAGATTGTGTCGGACTGCAAGCTCACACACTGAGATGTGTATGTGTGCGTACACGTCTGGGTCTGCCTTACGGTAAACCCATGGATTTGTTGACGTATTTGTCATCATGTGAGGACACTAAGCAGCATTTTGGCCGATATTTAGTGATTAATCGTGAGAATCAAGATTGTCTGGAAAAATGTTGTGCAAGTACAACAAGTAGATATTTCAACAAATGAGGAGAAACTTGAACGTGCTGGTGATGCCAGAGGAAAAGTCAGAGAATTACTAAAGTCATCAGGATTCATCTTCTGGGGACCATGAACATATGTAGAATGTTTTATGGAAATCCAACCAACAGTTGTTTAGATTTCTTAGTCTGGACAAAGTGGTGGACGAACCGAAGGACAGACATACAAACCGAGAGGCAGACAGACTGACCGACTTGACGACAGACCATGAGAAAGACCGACAGAGACGCCAGCAGACCGACAGACCAAACCAACAAATGATCGATAAACCAACAGAACAACCGACATGCATCTTAATTGGGGTCTTTACCACAGTTTGTGGCACACTGACTATTGCCTGTTTCCAGCTCTGTATGTTGAACAAGAACCAGTCTGGCTCATGCATAGCAGTAAAAAGAACATTGTGAAAAAAAACAATTTGCAAAATTGAAAAAGAAAGATTGGGTTCTTCCACACCTCCTTCACACTCTTCTTTTGTCCTCTTCTTCGTCCTTATCCTACACCACATCTTTCATTCTCCCTGATTGCCTCCATTTTTATCACACACACACACACACACACACACACACACACACACACACACACACACACACACACACACACACACACACACACACACACACACACACACACATGCTCATCCTGACACATTAACAAGAAACTGCAGCAGCCATTTTTCTTTAATGAAAGAGGAGAGACACAGCTAAATGACAAACGTCCCTCTTACCCTTCTGGATTTACGACGTGGTGTAAAAGCAGGAATCATTGTGTTTGATTACTACACACACACACACACACACACACACACACACACACACACACACACACTGAATCTCCATGAGTGATGTCCCATTGTTACGCCCTTCAACAAGAGAAGAGAATGAGTGTTTGATGCCCGTCTTCGACTGTCTTTTTTTTTTTTCAGCCGCTGTTTTAATTAATTTGCCCATAAAAACGAACCATAATTCCCAGCAGCCTCTCTGGCACCCTCAGCCACAAACGGCTTTATTAGCTTTGACAATGAATCGTCGCTAACTACCGGGACTAATCACACCTTAGATTTATTGGTCACAATCATATGGAATATCGATCGGCTCTCCCTCATTTTGACCCTCTCAGCGCACCGTAACTCACCCGGTCGAGTGTACAATGACATCATTGGGTAACTGTGGGCACGAGAGCTCTTTTGACTTTTGCTTTTTATCAAAACCAATATGAGAAGCAGGAGAACAACTTCACGTTAAGGGTTAAACAGACTGGGATTTGTGTGTTTTTTGGGGGGCTGCTTGTCTGCATGCGTTTTGTATTTGTTGTCTCAGAGTAATTTAATCTATGAGAGTGAGTCTGGGCCTCATTATGTAAATGAAATAACCTCATCAGGAAAGAACACACAGTAGTGTACACTCACAGAAGCACTAACACACACACACACACACACACACACACAGGTGGGCAAAGTAAATGGCCTTTTTGACACCACATGGCCGTTTGTGTGTGTGTTAATGTGTGTGTGTGTGTGTGTGTGTGTGTGTGTGTGTGTGTGTGTGTGTGTGTGTGTGTGTGTGTGTGTGTGTGTGTGTGTGTATGTGTGTGTGCACTCAGAGACCTGTATGAGTCCTCAGCTGGCTCTGTTCAGCCTGTAACAGGGAGGTGAGTGTGTCACCAGGGAGAATGATCGATAGCTATTAAAACCCACCAGTGCCGCAATCCAGATGGAGGATCCAGATGGAGGACCATGTGTGTGTGTGTGTGTGTGTGTGTGTGTGTGTGTGTGTGTGTGTGTGTGTGTGTGTGTGTGTGCGTGTGTGTGTGTGTTTGTACAGGTGGGACACTGTAGGGCAGCAACGCTAACCTGTTCCACTCCATTTACCTCTGCAAGCTGGGTGATGTGTGTGCGTGTGTTTTTGTTTCAGTACATATTGAGCTGCGTTTATGTTGTTTGTGTGTGTGCGTGTGTGTGTGTGTGTGTGTGTGATTGGGAGGTCGTCGGTGTGTGTTTGGACTCGCTGGTTATTCTTGTCTGGCTTTTCAGAGCTAATAAAAAAGAGTAAAGGGAGAGGAGGGAGGAGGGGAGGGGGCTGAGAGATTGTTGTAAGTCGAGCAGCAGTTTCAGTTTGTGGTTGGGGGCAACAAATGTGTTATGAACGGGACAGTAGCGTGCAAGACAAATGACATTCTTGCTTTTGGTGTGTCATTTTAAGCTATGTGGTCTGATCTGACTGCGATGTAAACGCATAACGTGAATCCGCTCAGAGCTGGTGACATAGTATGAAAATTTGACTACTCATGGTGAGCGGGAGGGGAGGGGGATTGATCAAGCAAACACAGGTTATTATGAAGTACATTAGGTTTCCGCACTTGAGATTTACTTAGTTTACGTACTTGTCTAAGCCAAACCATGATGTTTTCCTTAACTTAACTAAGTGGTTTTGTTACCTAAACTTAACAGTTGCTGTTTCAGGGTAAAATAACATACAAAAGCCTGGAATAAGTTATGAATTCATGCGGACTGTCCTTACAATGTTGTGCTATTTCAGGCTGGTCTCATCCATAGACTGTATATAAGAAGTGGACATAGTCATCGTGACGTCACCCATTGGTTTATGGACTGCTGTTTTGAGGCCTCGAGTTCGGCGATTTTGCCGTCGCCATGTTGGTTTTTCTTGTAACAAATGAATGGAGGTTACCATATTTGGAATGCAGAGAGACGCCGTTTACGGTTTTGATATGGTCCTAAATTGGACCATAATTTACTAAATGAACATCATGCTGTATTACTAAATGAACATCATGCTGTATTACTAAATGAACATCATGCTGTATTGAAGAAGACATGGAGAGATATTGAGATAAAAAAACTCATGTTTACAATGTTTACTGAGGTAATAAATCAAGTGAGAAGTAGGACAAGATTTAAGACACTCGCATTGGCTGGTCTCATCCAGCATTCATAGCAAAAGCTTTGAAAATGATATCCTGTCATTTGTAGATATCCCACAAAATCTTCTTTGTATGTCATCCTCGTACTTATGAACGAGGACGTATAATGACTGCTAAAACAAAGAGCAATCTGCGTATAATAACAACACTTCCATGGTTCCTATATCCAAAACAGCGTTCTTTTCAAAAACCTAACTGAGTTGAAGTTTATTTTTCATTTACTGAAGAAGAGAGAACATAAATATGGATCAGAGAAACAGAGAGAGAGGCTTCTACAAATAAAACCTGACCCACCGCCCTGTGAATATTTTGCTCACATTATATTCAGGCTTTATTGGATATATGATAAGTTTAAGGAAACCAGATCTCCCACACTGCAGTCCTATGAAACAAGAGACATGTAACTTAAAAAAACAGACTCTTCTCTCTTTCCTAATCATTCTTTCTCTCTCTATCTTTCTCTCTCTCATGCACACGTATGTGCACGCTCACGCAGAGAGAGATCGTCCTCTGAGACGGCTATGAAACCTGATCACAGATCAATACTGAGTGGTGTTATGGTTGTTGGGGGAGGGGGGATCAGACTTTGATGGTTATCTGGCTGCTGGACGAGGGATTTTATATCATTTTTATACAGCAGTAAGACCATGGAAATACTTAGTTATGATTGGGTGGCAGGTCTAAAATTACAGGCTATCAACTTTAACCCAACCAAGTATTTAATCACTCTTTCTACTATATTTTAAAAATGGCTAAGCGGTTTTGAAATCATATATAATTGAGATTTTTTTGACTGATATTGCAATTGTGATACGATTTTCAATATTGCGATATTTTTCATTGTCATTAAAATACCTGCTAATATGATTATAGTGTGCTTGTTTTGTAGGGATCTGTACAAAAACAAAAATCTTTACACAATATTACATTTATAATGGTATTTTGACACACATCTCACCTTGCGCCTCCTTTCAAATTGAAAATGACAGATGCCATATTGTGATTTTGAGAAAATAAAAAAATTGAAATGTGCAGCCTTGGTTTTTAAAACAAGCCTCTGTAGCTTTTGCCGAGTAGAAGCCGATGTGGCCACAAGAGACAATAATGGAATAACTGTTTATGCTAAAACACTGTATCACAAGTAGAGAATGATACTTGGCTAAGTAATGTCAGCTATAAAGCAATATTTACCTAAAGTTTGGGAAAATTAGTCACCTGCTGGTCATACAAGACCAAGTGAGGCAAGTGTATCAAATTGTGTATTATAACTAATGACTTCAACTTTTAATTTGAAGGAGGAAGAGTGTGTTATTTCTTCTAGACTCATTCTTAGCGTTCAGTTTTCATGGGAAAATATGCAAGAGCATGTTGGCAATGGAAGTGGCGTTAAGCCCCGGCTAATCCAGACGAGTTAGCGAGCTGTCAACACTGAATTAAACAATTAGTTTACTGTAGTTAAGAGGAACCAGAACACCACGTTCTCTTGGATATCTCCCTCTCTCTCTGTGGATGTGTGTTGTTGTTTGCGCGCTTGGTTGGGCGAGGCCGAAACGATGAAGCAGCAAGACATAGTTGAGTGACAGGAGCTGATTCTGTGTTACCTCAGTCAGTACCTGTAGCTGTCAGTGTGTGTGTGTGTGTGTGTGTGTGTGTGTGTGTGTGTGTGTGTGTGTGTGTGTGTGTGTTGGCACGTGACTCCACTTCAGAGTCAACAATGAAACAATGAATCTCATTCTCTGATTTTTTCCCTCCCGTTTTTTAACGTTCAACCCATTTTTATGTCAAAATGAAATACTTCTTCTCTCCCATATCACACTCCTCGGTGTTTCCTCTCCCCTTTGGCTCTCTGGTATCACTGTGGAGAGATTACAGCCCATAAACATGTTGGTCGTCCTGTTGCCGTGCCAACCTAGCAACAAATATTTGGAGCTATGTGGCACCTTCCACCAACATTCCAGGATCTGCTGTTTTGGAAAGTTCTTCTGTTGGTCGTCCTTCTCTCCTCTTTCTTTCCTTCACTCTCCATCCAACTCTCAGCCCATCCCCTCTCTCTCTCTCTCTCTCACTCTCTCTTCTCTGCCTCCCTCTAGATAAATGGACTCTTTGTCCTCGGGTAAAATTAACTTGAAAACAGTAGTCGGGACAAGTGGTTCTGTCTCACAGCAGGAACAGAACACTATAACTGGACATAGATCAGGAATAGAGATCTGCAGGAATTAATCTTAAACCCCGGAAATGAGTTTTCAAGTACTTTTTTAATAGATTTTTTGAATGTGCTTTTGTATAAATCCCTAAAATAACGTCTGTGGTTAAATCAAGCTTAGAAGATTTTAAGCTTTTTTTCTACAATATCAAAATACGTCAGTTAAAACAAAAGCTTTAACCTGTCTTTAAAAAGGCAGTTACTAATGAGTGTCTAAATGAGACGACTAAGCTAGTCCTGCTTTAGCTTAGTGGTGGTGACGTAAAGTCATGTGACCATGGTGTAGTTAATTTGGCTTTTTACATTGCGCTTCAAAAATCCTAAAAGTGGTGGATTTAGTTTAGTGGAAAAATATCTTGTTGAACAAAACTTGTAAGTATCGTCGACGTTTTTTTGCCACAGAGTTAATTTTCTGCAATAATCCAAATTCCGATGGCTTGTTTTCAAGGGAACCAGTGCGACACAAACTTCTGGGGTTGGTTGACATAAATGCGTTCTCCCTGCAGAACTCTATAGCAACTTAAGCTGAAATATTACTACTGTACTGTAAATACTCTGATACTTTGCATAGCTTGGGGAAAAGTCGTAATTTAATGTGGTCAATGTCTTGCAAACAATAATCCATTGCTAGGTGTCAGTGCAATATGCAGTATATTTAGTATAAACAGGCATTGGTTGCAATAATGGCGACCCCCCTCACTATCACACAGTCAAATATACAGTAACACCACTGCTGCTTGGACTTTACTCCGACCTTTGGTGGAAACTCAAGTACTGAATATAAGTAGTGTTTCACTTTCACTTATTTCCATTTATGCCCCTTGAAACATATTGTGCAAACAACAAGTCCCTCCGTCCCTCATGGAAAGGTTCGTATGATATTACATTACATTACATTACAGTCATTTAGCAGACGCTTTTATCTTGAGAGAAGTTATTTTTTGCGCCTCTTTCTAAAAATATCCAGCAAGAAAACCCCTGCACTGTTTAGTCAACAAAAGTACCTGATTAGGGTTACGAAAAGGTTGTTGTTTGAATTAAAATAACTGATGTGGTGTTGCTTAAATACAGAAGTTACATGACAAATAAGGCAATGTTGACTTCTGGTTTCACACAGGACACAAACAATGATCTCCTGGGTGAAAGTCCAGTAATTTGAGACCAACCCATCAACCTCAAAATCCTCCCTGTGCAGACTTTGTCACCCCGCTCTTGTCCTGGCTCACAATTGTGTTGATTACATACATAAAATGGTTTATACACAAATTATAGTGCATTACTTTTATGTACGTACTTATAGCTACAAACAGAAATTGAGGACAGGCTGGCTGAGACGAATAATGCTGTCGCTCTTCTTGGGAAGACATTCTCAAGTTCGAAGCCTCGAGTTCGGCGATTTGGCCGTAACCCTCTTGGAATCAGGCAGCGACCTGTCAATCACAATAGCCCCGCCCTAAAACATACTCTGCTTTATGATCTTTTTTACTCCAAATGGACCATAATTTACTAAATGAACATCATGCTGAATTGAAGAAGACTTGAAACTAGAGATTGAGACCATAAACTCATGTTTACAATGTTTACTGAGGGAATAAATCAAGAGAGAAGTAGAGTCATTTTCCCATAGACTTCTATACAATCTGACTACTTTTTACAACCAGAGGAGTCGCCTCCTGATGGTCAACAGAAAGAATGCAAGTTTAAGATACTTCCACATCAGCTTCACTCGGCAGAGCCGGAGGTTGCCGCCTGCTTGTAGATACTATTTTACTTACTGTACTTTAGTAAAATTTTGATTTGCATGACTTTTACATGCATAGGAGAATTCTTTCATTACGGTATTGCTACTTTTAGGATGTGGAAGGATGGGAATACTTCTTTCAACACTGTTTTAAAACCGGACACTGTAATGTTCATACAGGACTGTAATAAATGCAAGCTTGCAGCAGGCAGTGAGTTTCAGAACCATAAGACTGAGTTGACAACTTCCCCTAATTGATATGCCGCTTCAATTTCGTTTCGAGCTTTCCTTTCCTGTTTCATGCGCTCTGCGATTCTCAATCAGCGATCAGAAGTTCCTCGGTTAATCATTAGATGAAGTTATGACTTGGCCGAGTTATCGCTGGGCTGCTGAGAGGCGATCAATTCTTTGAGCGTGATATCTGAAACTTCTGACAGGTGATATACAAGCGTTGCCGGAGGAATGTGCCTGCCTCAGGATTTACGTGCAGGCTTGCACACACAAACTGTGCACAAAGTCAGTAGCAGGTTTCAGTTTGTGGTCCTGCAGCACGTCTGCACGCTGATGGAAACCAGGAGTAGTGGAGCTCTGTGAGACATCCAGGTCATCTGGCCTTGTATTCATCTCGAGAGTTTTACACACGTGTAATGGTTCATATATCTCCACAATATGAAGCACAGTTTATAAGACTTTACTCCTGCTGTTGCTCTATTGATCACTGTACAGACAAGAAGCACAGTCTGAACCTACCAGGAGAGACAGCGGGGTCTGTTGTTGTAAATTAAGCTTTTCAGTGTCTTGTAACTGTTCAGGGGTTTGCATGAAATCAATGCCGGTATACGGTGTCTGTTCTGCTGTCAGTGTTTTTGTTTAATGTACAGAGTCTTGTAATTGAATGTGTCCTTTGTGTTTTATGTGGGCCGGTGACCTTTATGTAACTGTAAATCAGTATGACATAGTTGTTTGGCCTCATTTTAGTAATTATTTGTCTCTTGTTTTATGTCACTTCAATTGTTTTGGCCTTTTTTGGAGTCATTTTGGTTAATTTGCCCCTTTTTGGAGTCGTTTTACATCTCATGGTGGTAGTTTTTTTTCTATTTCTGATGTTTTTGAGTGTCGTAGTATTTGCTTTGTGTCTCTTTGTGGTCAAATTTGTTTCTCTTTGTAGTTGTTTTGTGTCTCTTTGTAGTCATTGTGAGTATCTTTGAAGTTGATTTGAATCTAATTGAAGTAGCTTTGTGTTTCTTTGTTGTCATTTTAAGTCTATTTGTAGTTGTTTTGTGTCCCTTTGTTGTCATTTTAAGTCTATTTGTAGTTGTTTTGTGTCCCTTTGCGATCTTTTTGCGTGTTTCTTAGTAGTTGTTTTGACTTTCTTTGTAGTAATTGTGAGTCTCTTTGTGGTCTCTTTGCAGTTGTTTTGCATCTCTTTGTAGTTGTTTTGTTCTTTTACAGTTTTTTTGTTTCTCTTTGAAGTTGTTTTATGTTTCTTTGTGGTCAATTTGAGTCTCTTCCTGGTTGGTATGTGACATTTGGTAAGTGAAGGCCAGAGGGGACCAACACCTTGAGCCTGCACCCAGTAGGCCCGCTTAGTTATCCATCAGTGACGATGAAAGCGATTCATTTTTTTACCAAGTTGATAGAAGAACTATGGAACGTGCAGAATGTCGTATGTGTGTGTGTACATCATTTTTAGTTTGAGGTGTGTGCAATCAGTGGCTAACTCTGTGGAATGCACTTCCGCCCTCTCGACCAATCATTAATCTGTATTTACTCAGGGTAGCTCAGGGCTCTCCGGTCGTGAGAAATCTTTCACAATTCACCTCTCTACTTTAGCACACTTGTGCGTTTGTATGTGCAGTCAGACTGGTTTGTCAGAGAGGAATAGAAAAAAAAAGTCTCAGCCGAAACTGACATGCACATATAAGCGCATGCTCTCCGTGTTTCACATACAAACACACACGAGTGATTGAGGGAGAGGTTGGAATCCTGTCTGCACTTAAAGACCTGCCTCTATCTCGGAAGGTTAATGGCTATGGCTCTTATCACATACTGAGACTGTGCGTGCGTGTGCGCATGCATTAGCGTGGTTATATGTGTGTGTTTGTATAACCCTGTACAAGCATGTGTGTGTATGTGTGTGCATTTTTGAGAAAACACAGACTGGCCCATGGGACTGCTTAGGCTGTGTGTTTTGGCTCCGTCAGGCAGACCATTACTAAGGCGTTGAAGGTCAGGTGGTCCGTCCAGAAGGCCCAGATATATTTGTATGTTTGAATTAGGTATGCAGGCCTGATGAATGAACTCTCTGGGAAGTTGATGTGCACTTCTTCAGCTCCCAGCAGGTTTTGTGGGATTCTCATGACACTTCCCAAAAAACGTTCTGCACATCTTTGTGCAGGCTGAGGGGTGAGACGGTGATGAGACAGGCCATCATCAGGTTTTACACCTGGTATTCCCTTAAATAAAGCATCCTTAAATCAATCCTTAACACTTTTATCACTTACCTGTGTCAAAGAGATTACAAGCAGCTGTAGAAACTCTGGCAATATGTGTTAAAATACGAACACATGTACGAAAGCGAATCCTCTTTTTCTCCAGGAACAGCGAGCTACTATTGACTTTGGCAAGCATGTTGTCCGTTGTTCAGCAGGGAAATAATCGGACCATCTGTTTCGCATGATACATGGACAAATATTTTACATTAAATCACAATATTAAAGGACAAACATTCATGTTTAATGTCAAGAGACAGATGTTTTTTTAGTACTCCAAGCGTTCCCTAAATCGACAATGTTTGATAACATCAATTTCCATATCATGCTGAATAAAGAAACTTCAGTGATACCAATTTAAGCATAACACAACAACAATACTCATGGATTGATGACTAAATCGGCCTACCACAACGAGACACAGAACGACCACAGAGGGATAAATAATGACCTCAAAGAGACACAAAACTACAAAGGGACACAAAATGACCACAAAGAGACACAAAACAACTACAAAGGGATACAAAATGACCACAAAGAGACACAAAACATCAACAAAGAGACACAAAATGAACACAAAGAGACACAAAACATCAACAAAGAGACACAAAATGAACACAAAGAGACACAAAACATCAACAAAGAGACACAAAACAACTACAAAGGGACACAAAATGACCAATAAGAGACACAAAACAACTACAAAGGGACGCAAAATGACCACATAGAGACACAAAAGAACTATAAAGAGACGCAAAATGACCACAAAGAGACACAAAACCAACAGCAAAAAGAGGATTAACAACTATGAAGTCTGTGTGTCTTGAAGGAGAGGCCTTTTTTTCATGTCTGTGCCCAGGGGCCCATTATCTCATAATCTGCCAATGACAAAACCACTACTACAACCATAACCAGTAGTAAAAATGATACCATCACTAATAATAATAATAATGCTAATACTACTAACAGAAGCTCTTCAATCACGTTGAGATAGCAGATAATGAAAGCTGTGTTTCCACTCAAGACTATTAGACATGTGTGTTGGCAGACAGGAGAAAGTGGTCCAGCCCCCAGAGGTTACCTGAGGTCGACATGCAGACAGGCTGACCCACTATCTCGCCTCTTCTCCTCTCAATGTCTCCTTCTGTTCCTCAGTACCGCCTCTCCGGCTTCCTCAGTCTTTTTATCAGGTGTCGTCATGCATTTTAGCAACATTTTAAATAATGAATGTCCCAAGATCTCTGTTTCTCTCTGTTTTGTTTCTCCCTCTCTGAATCCAGGTCAACAACCATGTAAATCCTGGGTAACGGATTCCTCAGTGGTTCTGAGCTACGCTGGTCGTTTCCCTGGTTTCTGCACGCAAACGTTATCGTGCAGACATATAACAGCCTTAGATCGGCATTTGGATCTGTTTGGCCTGCACATTTTTGTAAAAAAATTCTCACTTTTTGGAGTCCATATAATCTCAGCGTGCTTTCAAAAGCCAACATGTTTTTATCAAATTCTGGTGAGTTCCTTTGGGTAGTTATGATCGCAGTAATCGTACTCTGGTGGGGGTCAAAACAACCGATCCGAGGCGTCTTCAGAGAGGTGGTCTAAGACCGTTTCCAAGTGGTTGCAGTGAGAAAATAATCCAACAAAATTGAAGGAAGTGAACCAAAACACTGCCAGCAGAAGTGCAAGTTTCGCTTGGTATATCGGCGGAAGAGAACATACGCAATATGCGATATAATGTCCATGAAATTGGGAAGTTTATGAAGTCATGTGATATAAAGAAGGGAATCGTGCATCTTCGACAGCAATATGTTAAAGTTCATGATTCCCTGCATGGAAGTGGCAGCTATTGGGACGAAAAAGATTAAATTTGCTCCTTTCCTGTCCTCCCCCCAACAACTTTTTGCTTTTTTTATTTTGTCAAACAAACTATGGCTTGTGAATTTCCCTAAGGGTCCCTCTATCTCCTCATGTTTCCATTTGGAACTTTTAACCATAACAGCAATAGATTAAAATGTAGTTAAATACTTAATTGCTTTCTTGCTGAGAGTTTGATCAAAAGATCAAAACAGTTAACAAAACAAAACAAGACAAATCTGCCAATCAACAATAGCTTACTAACTAAAGACACCATGTTTAGCACTAGTAGCACTATAAAGCATTTTTTTACGAGTAGTTCCTTGTATTATTTTGCGCAGTTACACAAGGACTCATGTGCATCACCTTCTACATTCCTGTCAATTGTTTCACACTATTCCACTGATCTACACCTGCTTATAATGTGCCATGATACACTTGAATGCACCAATAAAAAGCTAAAGAAGAAGACTGCTAGCAAGCAGACATGGATGCAAACAATGCAGGATTAAAAATGTTACACAAAATCGGATTTCCAATTGTTTTATGAAGACGGAAATGTTAAAAAGCGCTCGTTGTCATAGTTATGTTGCTAGATAGCACTGGGTACTGGCAAACAGCATTCTTTTAGATGGAACAGAACAGGGTGAAACAAAAACATACGATTGGTTGATGCTTCATAACGTCATCGGAGAGTTTCGGAAAGTTGAAACCAGGTCAACTTGTAGCGGGTCGAGCAGTGTTGGGCGTCTTGTAGCTTCATGTCACTGGCTTCCATAAAAAAAATGACTCGTAGCCCCGTTGCTATGACACTCAAAGTGTGAACACAACATTCTCACAGTCTTCACCGTATGTGTCACATCCTTTTCTATTCAACTGTGTTCAGATAAACACAAGTCTGCAGCTGCATGAAATAAACGCAGTATTTACGTTTGTCAATCTCATCTCTTATTTGTGAACAAATTAAAGCTAGTAGCGCTACGTGAAACGCACCTGATTGATAAATGCACTCTAATTGCTTAATTGTGTCGAGTCTGTCAGGCCCACATATCTAAACGGCGTTTCCAGACTGATGTGCATTCAAACTGGCAGCGGAGGAAGTCGTTTTGGCGTAATAGCGACAAATGAGTGGGCCGACTGGCACTAATTACCCATTGTGCATGTGTGTGCGTGTCAGAATGTGAGTCCCTGACAGGCCGGGTAGAGACACCTATGATAACACAGCTGGGTCTTATTCCCCTGGGTCTGGGAGTGATTATATTCAAACTGAATGACTCCCTTTTTATTATTGCTTTTCCCCATTATTTTTATATACATATATTTGTCTTAAATTTCAGCTTTTCTTCTGCACATTGTGTTCTCTCTGTCGAGCATGTGGGACGGGGAAATGGAGAGACAGATGGAGGCGGAGAAGAGAATGGACGGACGTCACTGTCAGTCGATGTAGGAGCTCTCAGACACACACGCACTTTTCATTCAGCTCATCGAATAAAAAACGCCCCGCTGTCTCTCTCTGTCTGGCTGCCGTGCCGGGTAGCAGTGGGTGCGTGACGTTGCAGCGGGCGGGAGTGGGATTCCACTGGTTGTCTTTGACGTGCGTCCGCCTATCGGGTTCTGACGTGGTTTCGTGAGGAGACATATTTGTACGTGTGGTTTTTTATCACAGCGGAGAAGTGAAACCAGAGAGGCCCTCGGAGATGCCATCGAGCTCTCTCTTTCAACCATACAGTGAAAATTCACAGATCGAAAAGAGCACCGTGTCACGAACCCACACGTCCTGCTCTTTATTCTGAAGCAACAGTTACAAAGTTTTATTATGTGTTGACAGAGGCATTTAGATATTGCACATTGAATAATAAAACGTGTGTGGAATGTACCGCTACCCAGGAGGATAACCTGTTTGGACAATAGACCGTAACAGAGGCATTTCACAGCCGCATGCCAGTTTTGACTGCCAACATGCACCTTTTCTTCAGCTGTAACTGCTCCGTAGTGGATACATGTATGTGATCGATGTAAACAAATCCCCCGACATGAGGACAGGCCTCCGGTGGAGCATGGTTTCTGCATTTTCAAGAGCAGCAGGAAGGACTTACAATGAAACTACTCAGGCTGCTTCCTTTCTGTGCAGAGCCTCTTAAAAGAAGGCGGCGCTGTGCCAGTTTCTCCTCCTCTAGCCCGAGGTGTTTTTTTTATAGAGAACTGCTCGAGAGTTTAGGAACATACAGAGCAAATAGTTTGATGGGCTGCTGATTGATTGATGGATGGCTTTGTTTGTCAAGGTGCTGCAAGAGCTGTTCAGGTGTTATATTAGTATCATAAAAACACGGCACGTTGTTTTGCGGCTGTTTTGCGGCTGTTTTGGCATATCCCCCCATGCACAAACCTGTCGAGTGCACTTTCCTTTTGCGTGCACCGTGCACCGTGTCGTAAGAAAACGAGGGAAACGGCGCTGATGCACACACTCGAGTCGTTGTGCTCGTGTGCACCTGAAAGCTGTGTTTATTTTCCCCGCTGCTGCACATGCAAAGCTTGGCTTTGTGCGTCGTCGCTGAGAGCAACTTCCTGAGGCTCTCTCCAAGCTTCCTGTCTGAGAAGTCAGAGGTTATCTGCGAAACTCCCGGCCTCTTTCAACCCACACAGGTCCATGCAGCTGTTTCCTCCGATGATTATGGATCAGATTGAAGCACGCATACACACACATTCTGGGATTTCATGAAGGCCACAAAAAGAGTAAAAGCAGAAGTTTCATTTATTGCTGGGAGGATGCTTTTCTGTGTCTGATTGGTTCCGTTACTTCTCGTTTTGACATCATTGTGTGTGCGTAGGAGGGGTGTGGTCATCGTGTCTAAGAACTACACATACAAATTAAAAGTGTGTATCTGTGTGTGTGTTTGAACATCTGCTCCTTGTTGGCTCTGTTTTCCCTCCTCTGCATGGCCCACCCTTGCATTGGGTTTCTGGACACCCCGAGCTCCTCTGCTGTTTGTTTACGAAAAAAATAGAGGAAGATGGAGCGAAGAAGAGGCGAAGTGAGAGAAATTATTTGTGCAGCCTTTTTCAGTAGAACGTTATTGTCATTGTCAAGTGATTAGCATCAGTTGATTTTTTTATTTTTGTTGCAAGCTCCAGTTCTTTTTGTTCCCACTTTTCTTATCCTCGTCTCTTTCCTCCTCCTCCTCCTCCTCCCACTTTGTTTCCCTCTTCTCTCCTCCTTCCTTCCCCTCTGAGTTTCTTCCGTGGCCTCGCTGGATCCATCCTCCTCCCTCAAGGCAGCAGATGTCGGGTCCACCGCCAGATGTTTTCTGTTCATCGCTCTCCGATTATCTCTTATAACTCTCGTACAGTAAACATTTTTCAGAAGGCGTCTCCTCTCGTTTGCTGCCACGCTGCACAGCAACAGTGTGAAAGAGATTAAGAGTCTAAAAGACTTAATTCAATGCCACCTACGCATCCACACGCTTGTAGCTGAGAGCGACAGCTGTTTTTTAGGACAAACACACAATGCATCAACACACAAACACACACATGTAAACAGTGTCTGGTATGCATGCACTTCATAGTTTCTGTACTGGTTTGAGTGCAGCATCTTCTCTGCTGACTGTGTTGCCGTAACAACAAAGAGAGCGCTATGTGTGTTGTGTGAAGCAAAACTGAGATTCAGATCTGCTTTTACTTTCACTCCAGAAATCACCAAAGTCTTTTCAACCAGCCATTCATTATGCGGCTTCTCTCTCATCTGACTCGCATTCATCGGACCTGTGTTGTTTCACATCTGTCATGCACACAACTGAGGATTGGGGGGGGATTTTTTTTTTTTGATTGATTTGTATCTGACATTCGACTGCGACACAATAATTCTGTCCCCGCCGCTCTATCGCATGCAGCCACGAAAGGAAAACATCGGCTATTAATATTTAGCGACTCAGCAGTGAGATACCAATAACAAGGCCATAAATATCTCTTTCTGCATCTCACCTGGCTTGTTCTGGCTTGGCAGTTTGATAGAACAGGCAGAGAGACAAGCGTACATACCAGCACAGGGACATGCAGTAAAACGCCCATACATGCTTTCAAACCTTGGTTCAAACATTTACACTATTTATGTGCCTGTGTGTGCGTGCATTTGTACTTTATATACATCTGTGGTATCTCTGAACAATGCATATATCAAATACCCCAAATTACTGGCATGGTTTCATTTTAAAGAGTAACCAAAACCCCAAACTACTTTTTTTTTCAGGTGACAACCAACGTATATGGGTATTTAGAAGTGTTGTTGATGGATTCAGGTCCAAATAATCACATTTTAGTGCAAAGTTGCGATTGTAATTTAATTTTGCTATTTGCTATCGTCACTAAGTAAAGCTCCCTTCTCACCTCCTCCAACAAAAAACAACGCAGACTCTGCAGGCTGTGGAGAGACTGGCACCCTTTCAATTAGCCTGTGTATTGCTTAACCTAATTGCTAGCCTGAATGCTAATTTGCTAGCATACACATCACTAACGCTAATTGCTAGCATGCACATATCCCTTGCACACAAATCTTTATTCTGTCCCCTTACAGCAATCTTGCCTAAACATTTTTATGTTTACCGAGCTAGCTTATTCTGGTAGCTAGCTGGTGGTGTCTGACGTATAACGTGTTACGCACTTCTACCAGGAGATCTAACTCGCTCACCAAAGGTACATTATGCAAGAACAGATGTTTGGTGCCCGTATTGAGAATAAAAGAGGCGCCATTCTCGCTATTACAAGTCATTGTGCCATGAAAATGATTTTAAAGCTGTTTTTTTAAGGTTAAAAAGCTGCATAATGTCAGTCAGACACTGATATTCCAGTGAGTGACAATGCTGAACTTCAGGTTGCTGAACTTGACCACAGGCCAAGGCTCTGACACCGAGGTGTGACCCTCAGCTTGACGACATGGCACCCTGCCGCCACCGAGGGGGGGTACCCCTCTCTCCCCTCTCCTATTTCACTTTTGCCTTGTACAACATGTTCTACCTGTTCTGTGTAGTATCTGGCTGATTGATGAACCAATGTAGATCAGAGTTTATTACTTCCACAGATTGTTTTGGAACGTGGACACAAATCACCCGACACTATCTTCCTCCTCTTCATGCCTTCCTCCTTTTGGCTTTTGGCAAATCCCACTACTGTAACTCTTTCACTCCCTGTGGTTTCTCCTCCTCCTCCCCCTGCACCACATCACTTATCCAGGTGATGACATCCATCTCATGTCGCGGCGGTCTGGCTGCTCTGTGTGATGTCCAGGTGCTTAATCCTTCCCCTTATATCCAGTTAGCCACTGTTATCCCTCTGACATGCTGGGCTGTGGATGTGGAGCCAGAGAGTGAGGCCATCAGACAGCTGCTGCTGCTCTGGGGTGACAGTCCGGCCTCCCCCCTCTGCTCCCCCCCGAACACACTTAAATTAACTCCCACCATTGAATGCCTAATCTGGTTCTCTCATCCCTTTAAAAAAAACACATACACAGTGTTTGAAGACAATGAGAATCAGGGCCTAAAGGCTCTGATTTTTTTATTTAAAGTGGCCCTATTATGCTTTTCCACTTTTCCCCTCTCCTTTAGTGTTATATATATTTTTTTACATGTAAAAGGTCCGTAGAGTGTAAAACCTGAAGTCCACGCCTAAAAGGAGTTACCCTCCCCCTCAGAAGCTCCTGAGCTGCCTGAAATGGCTCCATTGAATTCTCTCCTTCACTTCCGTAACTTTGTGAGGTCACAATGTAAAGGAAGTGACGTAAAACCCAAGTTTGGCCCTCAAACAACAAAAGAGAGAGACGGAGCTGAAGCTCCGGAGGAAGAGTTTTTTGAAATGTGAAACGTTGACCAATCACAACAGAGCGGGCTAGCTTACCAATCAGAGCAGACTTTACTTTCTGGAGGGAGGAGCAAGCGCTAAAACGGAGCGTTTCAGAGAGAGGGTGAGAAGAGGTGCTGCAGGACAGCCAGGATGAGAAAAACAAGGAGGATTATGAGCATTAACGCATGTAAACATGTTGTAACTGTAACTTGAGATAAAAATATGCACCCGGAAAATAGCATAATAGGGCCTGTTACCAGGGGGAACTTTTGTTATGTGTTTGTTTTGGCGGCCCCTGTGGACAAAAGCAGTAGTGTTTCAAAGCACCAGAGTCCCTTTAGAAAAACTGTGATTTTACTGCAGCAGGGGTCTGATAGTCTGCCCCGCTCAGTCCTGGTTCTGGTTCTACCGTAACGCCCTTTTCTCCAGCGGGCCCAGCTATACGGCCTGGGTCCCCAGCAGTGTGGTGACGGTGTTGGCTGCCAGCGGGGACTGGAGGAGCAGAATGGTGAAGCTGCTAGCAGGTGCTCTCCACATCAGCCGGAGCTCTAACTGCAAGTTGAAGGCGACAACGAAGCCGGATCTTAGTTCTGTCCAGTTCAGACTGGTTGCTGCTGGAGTCTCCGCTGGAGTCTGGGCTTTCTTCTGAACTTCTGTTTCAAGGGAATCTGACACAATGTGTTTACTTATGAAGGTCATATAAAGGTAATTTCATTAAATCAAACCCAGTTAAAAGTTCCTCAGAGTAACTTCAAATAAAAACAATGGGTTTCCAGTCATTCTTGGCCTCGTTTGTCCACAAATTTAATTTAGTGTTCCAGTTGATCTGTTTTTCTGCTGAGTGACTGGAAATCGTAAGTGAAGACTTTCCTCATCACACTTTCACAACGGTGCTGGCAGCCTCCTCACATTTGTGATATGACAGGAAATAGGGAAAAGTTTAGCTTAAATGCCTTCTGGAGGAAATGCAACCTGACATGGTGAAAACAGGTTTGATATCAGTGATAGTAAACACTGTGAATCTGCATGCGTGCATAAAGTAGAAGAAGAAGCACACACACACACACACACACACACACACACACACACACACACACACACACACACACTAAGACACACTTATTCACTCCACTTAGTGATTCTGAGAAGGAGCAACGTTCTTCGTAAAGTACTGAGTCATGAGTATGGCCCAGAATTTAATCATCGTTTTCCCTCCGGTCTCTGAGTTTGATTCCCATCAGACACACACACACACACACACACACACACACACACACACACACACACACACACACACACACACACATTTTCCCATCAACACATCCCTATTATCCAATGCTGTTTAATGGCTAATGAATTTGCATGTCTGCCAATTGATTGGCCTTTTACCACTCGTGTCAAACACAAGTGCGTGTGAGCAAGTGTGTGTGTGTGTGTGTGTGTGTGTGTGTGTGTGTGTGTGTGTGTGTGTGTGTGTGTGTGTGTGTGTGTGTGTGTGTGTGCTCTTGGGTATGTCGGTAATGAAATAAAAAGGCGGATTTCATGGTTAGTCCCATCCCATAAATTGGCCGTCTTCCATCTTATTGTTTTAAACTGCTGGAGTGGAGAGAGATATAATTATGAAATCTAGAGATTAGAGGAGGAAGGAGGAATGAAGGGATAAGAGGAGGAGGAGATAAGATAAGATAAAGATGGACAAATTATGAAAGAGCAGGCTGATTCCCATGTCTTTGTTTTAGGAGTTCCAGAAAGGTTTGGTCGGTTGCATAACTGCCACTTCACCGGCTCAATTACCTGAAATCCTTTGGACAGAATGCCAAGAAATGCTTTGAGAAATGATTTCGGTGAAATTTGGCTCCAAAGCAGGTACGTCTGAGAGTGGGAGGAGAGACAGAGCTGTGTTGTGGGATGTGTTTGAGATCAGGAGAGGAGGAGGAGGAGGAGGAGGAGGCAAAATGCAGAGATGGTGGAGTGGAGGGAGGAGGGAGGGAGGGAGGAGGAATCCCTCAGGGAGGTTCATCTGTCCACGTAAGTAATGAAAAGATAGTCATCCATGTAGCGGACTAATGTAGTGTATCGATGAACAGCTAACAGCCTCTCTTTGTCTCTCTCCCCCCTCTCTCTCTCTAATCACTTGTTTGCAGCAGCAGAGAGGTTACAGTCTTTGTTGAGGTCTCCCTGCCTGGAGGCAAACCAAGGCCTTTCAACTTGGTGGCTTGTGGACCACCCTACACCACGCTGGTATGCACTCTGTCCCCCCTCTATCCCCGGCTCTGTAGCAGAGGTCAGAGGTCAGGAGCTGGCAGGTGATTGGATGTTGTTGCGGTAAGGGAATACCGGGCCGCTAAGTGCTGCAAAAACACCAACTGTCTCTGATATTACTGGCCACAGGCCTTCAGCCTACCAGTGTGTGTGTGTGTGTGTGTGTGTGTGTGTGTGTGTGTGTGTGTGTGTGTGTGTGTGTGTGTGTGTGTGTGTGTGTTAGTGTGTGTAGGTCAAAAAGGGACAAGGACCAGATTTTTGTCTTGAACTAGACCTTGTGAACACACAACCCACCTGGAAATTAACAGGATCCATGTGTTTCTGTGTGTGTGTGTGTGTGTGTGTGTGTGTGTGTTGGTGTGGGTCAGTGTGTGTGTGTGTGTGAGTCTTTATAAAAGCCACATTGCTGGCTCAGATGTGTAAAAATATCAACAAATTATATCTGCCGTTAAAGTAAGTTATAGCCGGAGCCTTAAACAGACAGACAGACAGTAACAGTTGGACCTGCGCACACACTCAGACAGTTTATCTGCTGGAGAAGTTAAGTCAGGGGAATTCAGAACGACGCTCCAGTAATGTTTTTGATGACCCCGGCTGTGGCCACCGCATAAACTTTCATGGCTGGACGAGTTGTGTGTAGGTGCAGAGTGAGAAGAGACAGGCGGGAAGTCGAAGAGGAGGAGAGTTTTTTAAAAGCAAACTAGGAAATGTTGCGTTTTAACCACAGGAATTGGACGCATGCTTTCTGCATAGCAACGTCTTGGTGATCAGAAAATACTTAGTCATAAAAGAAAGTTTGTCAGACTGTTTACTCATTCATTGTTCGTACTTAAAGTCTGGTTACGACAAGTAAGGCATTGTAGAGGGCTTACATTTCGAGGGCGTGATGAACACAAAAATGCAAAATATCCAAACTATTCATACTGGAAGTGATGCAAATCTGTGACTATAAAAGGTTTGAATAGATTTGTGCAGACAGAGGACCAACTACAGGATGCTATTGACCCAGAGCAGTCTGTCTGAGGTAAACTAGGGTACTACATAAAGTACTGTAGTTATTTTATTGAGTTTCCTTTTAGAGAAATGCTCTGAATCAACTCTAGTTCCCTGTGGTAAACACATTTACAGTGTGAAAGGCTTTTATTGTGAAAGGTTAGAATGGAAGACGCAAATCTGGTCTGTGCCTCCTTTGTTGAAATTGAAAGGAATAATAAAGTTTGCATTCTTGATTTGGGCTGTAGTGTTGCTGTACACTATATTGTAGGTTTTGAATACGTCCATTCCACACAAAGTGATTGGTTGATGGTTGCTAAAGATTTACTTGTAAGTTGCTAGGGATATGTTTTGGTGTTTGAAGTGCAAAATGCATAAAAATTGTGATGGAACTTTGAATTTTCAAAAAAGTAGGAAAGATATGGAAAATACTGATCCAAACTATAGTTGAGGTTGGCAGAAAATGTCCTAGCGCACTTTTCCCTCCATTAGTTGCACAGTTTGATGTGTCATATGCGTAGGTGGTAGGAGTAGGACTCAGAAAAATGAAAAGCTTTAAATTATAATACACTATGTCTGCATTGCAAGCACTCATAATGAATAGAAGGAGTCTGACAGAAAAGGTACGCCCTTCACCCTCAAACCAACCAGCTTTGTGTGTGTGTGTGTGTGTGTGTGTGTGTGTGTGTGTGTGTGTGTGCGTGTGTGTGTGTGTGTGTGTGTGTGCGTGTGTGTGAGTCAGTCGTATACACGAAGGCGGTTGCTCACGGAGGACATGTGACACAACAGTTGTACAGCTTGTTCAAAAGGTGTTTAACTCAGATTTTGGTCGACGGATGAACGAGACACACACAAACACACAATCGGTGTTTTTTGGGCTGAAGGTTGCGGACTGAGAGGATTCGCTGGTAATTACGGGTCTATTCTCATCACTCTTCATCTGAAGGCTAAAGTGCTCTCTTGGCGCTCCCTCCTCCACTTTACTTTGATTGAAAAGACTCTCAAGCAGACACGGCTTTCCACCATGGTTTAGCTCAAACACACACACATGCATATGAGCGTGCACGTGGGCCAGGCACACATGCAAACACACACCGTGGCTGTTCTTGTATGATATATATATATATATATATTTTTTTTTTTATGAGTACACAATGCTCTCTTGGCAGCTCCTCGGCTCCCTAAAGTTCAAGCGCCCGGTAGAAGATGTCCTGGGTGGCTGCCAGGCTGACTCACTAACACACACACACACACACACACACACAGACACAGACACAGACACACACACACACAGTCCAAAAGCTTTGATTGTTCAGTGCCCTGTTGCCAACTGTTTCACTGCCACGGGGGTGAACCGACTGCAGCCATCTCTCACGTATACGCTCGCTCGTTCTCTCACCTCCACTCCGCTTCTCGGCCTTGACTCTCCCCTCCGCAGCCTGCAATAAATAATCACAAAGCGAAGGCCTCCGTAATTAGCTGGCATAGGTGTGAGAGCGGGGGGGTAACTAGGGCCCCGCAGGAATGAGATGATGTGGAGTGAAGGAGTGCAGAATAAAAAGGGGTGGAGTGAGAGATTAAAAAGGTGATGTGCAGACACGGCAGACGTCGGAGCAGCCAAACGAACCCGGTGACCTCCTCCGACCTCGGCCCAGCGTTTTCCCCTCTCTGATGTTGTCCTCTTGTTTTTGGCAGCAGTGAGACTTCTCCATCCCAAACCCGGGGCCCTGCCCATCCTCTCTCTCAGCCTCACCTTAGCATACCAAACCATATGAACCCAGCCCGGCGGAGCAGCGTGAGCCAGACCCGCCCCGCCCCGCCCCGCTCAGCCAACCCCGCAGGAGGCAAACACTCTCGTATCAAACACTGGAAAACTTTTTATAGCTCCATAATATTAAAAAAAACAATTTTCCCCACTCTGTTGAAGCGTTCACACTCTTTCTGCATGTTCAACAGATGTTTAATCGCAGCCCTGTCATTGCTATCTTGTTCTTATCCCCCCCCCCCCCACCCCCTCTTCTATCTCGTACCCTTTCTTTCCCCCATCTTCACCCACTCCGCCGCCACAAAAAAAAAAAAACTCCACCGCGAGCTGCCTCCTCGTCTCGCTGGCTTGCCGTAACAAAATCAGGGGCTTAGAGAGCAGTCAGCGCCGAGATCCTCCCGCAATGTGAAGCAGATGTGTGACACGAACACACACACACACACACACACACACACACACACACACACACACACACACACACACACACACACACACACACACACACACACACACACACACACACACATGTTGAAGAGCAGCCTGGAGCATTTCGGGCCAGAGGGTGGAGAGAGAAGTAAGCAGAAACAGCTCCGTTGCTAGGCTACAGCCAAAATAAAACACACGCGGAAAGCTGGAGACTCTAGCTGAAACAGGCGGTTTGTTTCAGACACACATACACACGTACACACACATACACTAATAGACTGTCAAGACTGGAAAACAATGTTTTGGGAGAGAGGCCTGGGAAAGTGAACGGGGTTGAACTCAAAGACTCTAGCATCTTTGTCGTGTTGGATTTCTGCGTGTCTCATGTTCAGCTCCAGTTTGTTCACAATCAAGTGAAAAAGATGCAAAATGATAACTTTGGGAATCTTTTGATGATTATGTTTCAGTATATTATGAGTGTGTGTGTGTGTGTGTGTGTGTGTGTGTGTGTGTGTGTGTGTATGTGTGTGTGTGGAGAGAGTTGAGGAGTTCAGGCTTGCTGGTACATGCAGGTGTGTGTGTGTGTGTGTTGTGTTCAACAGAGGAAATCTCTTACTGATTGAACTGATTTCCAGGGCGCTTATCGTAGCCAAGGGTCTGCTGTCTTCCTGACAGAGAGAGTGTGTGTGTGTGTGAGAGAGAGAGAGAGAGAGAGAGAAAAGGTTGTTGGCCGTCTGTCAGCGTCTGACAGCTTGTCCTTCAAATTCTCTCCTTCTTTTGTCTCTCTCTTTGTGCGTCTGTCTCTTTGGTATTTTGGCCTCTTTTAGCTTTGACAGTTACTTTTCATGGTTGTTGGAAAACAAGAACGTGAACGATTTCCTCGGAGACGTGAGCATCCTAACCTTCCTCAGACGGACGGACGGTCTGCAGGAATGTTTATTTCCCTGTTCGCCGGAACAGGTGCTATCTTCTTGGAAATCTCCTGATGGCTGTAAGCACTCACACACACACACAAACACACACTCACAGACACACACACACACACACACACACACACACACACACACACACACACACACACACACACACACACACACACACACACACCAAGCCAAGGGGGATTCCTGGGACTAATGTTTAACAGGGAGAAATTGGACTGCACAATCAGTTTTAGCTCCCTGTGTGCAGACACAGTGGTTTACTCTAGATAGCCAGGCCAAGCCTCAGAGATAAGAGCTCTCTGTCGTTCTGCCTGTGGGAAACATGAAAGCATTCTCTTCAGAACGGACTTTTCTCTCGCTCTCTCCCTCTCTCTCTCTCTATTTCTGTTCCACCCTCTTTCTCTGTAAGTGCACGACGTGTGAAATGCAAGCGAGCAGATTTAAAACCTTAAAAGCTGTGTATAAAATAAATTAGTCTGAATACGACAGCACCCGTAGAGTTGGATAAATGTTTATATGTGTGGACCAAAGCATTACACTCTTAGAAATGAAGGTGCTAACTAGAACCATGTGGGGTTCTTCAGCTTGTCCCAGTAGGAGAGCCCCTTTTGGTTCCTGGGAGAACCTTTTATAAAGCCTCTCAGAGGATTCTACCTAAAACCCAACATAAAGGGTTGTATTTCAAACCATGAGAGGTTCAACAGAGAACAATTCTATGGTGTAATGGTTCCACCCAGAATCCTTTGTAGAAGTTCTATCTAAAATCCTTCTATCTTTTAAGGGTGCTTACAAGAACCCACACAGGGGTTTTTACCAAGAACCGTTATGTATTCCAATGGTTTCATCTCATACCTACCCTGAGGTTTCTACCAAGAACCCTTTTTATATGCAAAAGGTTTCCTCTAGAACCAACCCAGGAGGGTCGACAGAAAACCCTTACATATTCCAAGGGTTTCAAAAAATCAACATGGCGACGTCCATAACCCAAGATGGCGACGGCGGAATCAAAGAACTCGGGGCTTCATTACGGAAAACCATAAACCAATGAGTGACTTCACGATGACTAAGTCCACTTCTTATATACAGTCTTTGGTTTAAACGCTAAGGGAAATGAGCTGTCAGATTCTTGGTATGTTTCACAGGTATGTTTCAGAAGTGTCTTAGTTAATCTGTAACTTGCAATGCTAACCAACTCACACACACACACACACACACACACACATTTCTCTACGCGTACACAAACAGACCTACCAGGATGAGCGCTGTGAGTAACTGTAGATTACAGAGCTGTCAAACTGGCTGCTGGAAGGAGGCAATTAGATCAGGGGCTGTCTTGCTAATGGGCTGCCTGACCCCAGACACACACACACACACACACACACACACACACACACACACACACACACACACACACACACACACACACACACACACACACACACACACACACACACACACAAGCAGAAACAAAATTTCTTCGTAACCCTCCTGAACCTTGCCCCCAAACAAAAAAAAGAGGACTGTTAAGTGCAAAGTTCTGCCTTTAGGCTCACACATGCACACTCCCCAGACCAGGAGTGCAGGATATGCAGAGGCATGCACCTCACTAAGCCCTGACACACAGGTATGAAAAAGATTCCTCTGGAAAACCGCTGGAATACTGCGCCGTTTCCCAGGATCTGTGAATCTGTGCGGGTTTGTACGGATATATTTATATATATCTGTGTGTGTGTGGACAAGTGGGTGTGTTTTTAGGCAGACAGAGGACTCATTGTGATACGCTTGTGTCCCTCAAGGCGCTGGAATCTGGCACATTGTCTTCAGTCGGAAACTCAAACCATTTACAACTCTGGACTTGTTTTGATCCTTTCAGAAAAATTCCATTTCCTGCGGTCGTTTTTTGGGGAGTGACTGTGGAGAAGCCCTCTGGAAGGAAAAGCCTCATTATGGCCTCGGTGTGAGCTGTTGAGGCTGGACTTGAAGGTCAGCAGTGTAGTTTCCCTGTGTGGGAGTGAACCGTGGATGAAGAGGTGATCATTAGAAGGGGAAGTACAGTGTGGGTGCTTTGGCACTGGATGGGCAACCCGGTTGAGAGGGATGTTTCTTTAGGCTTCAGCAAAGTCTGTTTATTCATGGGGATGATTGGTTACTAATTGATATCTTTTTCAGAGTTTTACGGATTCTTCAAAGCGCAGTTCTTTTCCAAATATTTTCTAATCCCTTGTACGGCAGCAGGATTTCTCGCCATATGCCAAGATCACGCGAGAATCTCACAAAAATCAAGGTTTTTAGTAATGTGTTTGTGCACCAGAAGCAGGTTTATGTGTGTCTCACGTGATGACACGGAGAGGCAACAACTGTGGCTGTTTCTGGAGAGGTTAACGTAGATGCTGCCATAGCACTAGAACTGGAGATTTTTTCTTTAATAAAAGTTTTTTCTCGATGGAAAATATGTTTTCGCTCTTCTAACGACTGGCTTCGGTAAGAGTATCATTGACAGATGGCTCATCCAATCACCTGCCACATATTTTTTTGAATTTTTTTTTTCTTCTTTTCCAAACAGTTTCCCGTGACGAGTTCTCACATGGTTCTGTGTAAAAAAACATCTGGTGGGGCTGGAAGACCAACCCAACCAGGTTGGAACAATAAAAAATGTATTAAAAACATTAAAAACAAAGTAATAATTATCAAAATCCTCATGTGATCTGAGAGATGAGGCTGTGTCTGTACTTGCTCTGTGAGAATCAAAATGTGCACACAGTCTTTTTATGAGCATGTTTTGTAAGAACGAAACAATAAAAGTATTAACTTGTGAACCAGCAGCTGCATGTTGGATGTTCAGTAAAACACAAAACACAGAGTGGTAAGAATTGTTTGCCACGGCAAGCATCAGGGAAATGTGCACCTTTTGACCAACAGCACATAATAATAACATGGTTGGTTTGTGTCGATTTAACACTCAATGTTCAGGGGAGAAAATCTGCATTCTCTTGGCTTTTTGATGCATTTGACCTTTTGTCATTACAAATATTGTGTTCATACCCAATTACGAGCTTGTGTGCATGCAGAGTGGGGAGTTGTGTATTCCAGCGTGCTTGTATGTGTGTGTGTTTGTAGGTTTACATGTGATGTAATGTCTGAAGGAGCCGCTTTGCTCACCGCTCCAAAAATACAGCCGGTATGACCTCAGCTGATGCAAACTTCATGGACAGTGTGAATCAAGGAACTGGAGCGCAGTAAGGAAAAGAGACAGAGTGTGTTAAAGGGAGGGAGAGAAGCCTGAGGGTAAAACAAGGTGGCCAAAAGTATGTGGACACTAACTCACATACAGTGTATTTGTGTGCTTTTTGCCAGCGGCTGTTCTTTATGGTTGGGGTCAGGCCTTTGTAGCTCCAATTAAGGGAAGATTTATTGCCACAATGATTTTTAAGACAATAGAGTGCTGCAGGGTTGATATTTGACATTTGATATTTTCGTAGGCCAACCCAGAAGCTAGCATCTCCCTGATTTTTCCATTGGATTTTGGATTATTGTAGAAAATCTGAGGCAAAGGCTCAAAAGCAGCCAGATAATCTTCACAAATTAACACTATTTTTATGTTTTTTGAAGTATAAATGCAATAAGTAGAAGTAAAAAGTTAACTTAACATAACGGCTATAAATTAACTACAACACGGTCACATGGCCTCACGTCACCAACGCTAAGCTAAAGGAGAACTAGTGTTCTAGTGATGACATTTAGTCGTCTCATTTAGACAGTTGTTAGCGACCGTCTTTTTTGAGACACGTTAAAACTTCTGTGGGAAATACACTGATGTGTTTTATATCGTAGACCTAAACGTTAAAATCTCTTCAGCTTGTGTTAACCACAGACATTCATTTCAGGCATCTAACATAAACACATTGACTTTGAAATGAGGGAACCATAAGTGCAAGAATGCTGAATCATTTCTAGGTTTTAGGACTCATTCCTACAACACTTTATAGTGAGATTCCAACTTTATGGCGACAATTTCAGAATCTGTATGCAAACAGGACAAGATTTCATCATCGTAAGTTTTCTGGTTTCCGTTTTGTAGTCCGAGTAGTAATGGCCAATCACATTGGAGCTGTCCTTAGTTGAATGCAGGTAAACAATCCATGTAGGAAAGCAAAGGAAGTGGAACACATTGGCCTAAATGCAATCTGGGAACCCAGCGGCTATCATCTGACAACGATTTAGTTTGTAAACTGGCTACTTGTGAAACAATCAGATAGTACACGTCGTTTTTCAGTTCCAATCTTGAATCTCAAGTTGGCAATCAGACTGTAAACTGTGAGCAGCCCCTCGGCCTAGATATCTGCTGACTATATCGGAACCACAGAAATAAAACCACTTCACCCCAGAGGCTTATAGTGGTCTGACCGATAGCCAGAGAATGGGTGTGGAAGAACTCAACTGGTCTGCCCTGAGCTCTTATCTGAACTCATCCAACACCTTCAGGAGGAACTGAATCATTTGCTTTACTTCCTCATTTTTTTTGCGGCCCCACAAACCCCACTGGTGTATGTTTAAAAATAATATGTATATCAAAATCCAAATTCTGTTCCTCTAAGTTATTTATTTTACTCTTCTTCTGACCTTAATATGTAGGAAGTATTGAAGTGGGAAACAATCATCTTTGCCACAAAGTAAACTTTTTTTACATTTGATGAAGGAGTGAAATGTTCAGTATATTTTTGGAGCAGATCGCTACTGCTGCACTCGAAGCTGTTGTAGCGGGTATAAGAATGACATACGGGTCACTTGCACGATTGCACAAAAACGTAAACCCTTGTGCATGCGTGAACATACTTCGACACGGAGGTGAACAGATCTGGTGGAGGGGATTCTCCGAGCAGGCCGCCTTTGTTTAGCTCAGACATGGTTTGCATTTCTGTGCAGCGTGTATGAATGGACGTCGTGCCTGCATGCAGATGTGAACGCTGGGTTTGTGGCAGAAAGAAATAGAGAGAGAGGGGTTATTTGTGTGTGACAGAGGGTCGCCTGTATCTGTAGCGTGTGACACACAGTGCTCTCGCTGCAGCAGCCAGGCCACAGTTTAGGGACTTGTGCCAAGGGACAGAATAGCCTGTCTGTTTCCTGCCTCTTACTGAGCGCTGATTGACAGCAGGGCTTCTTTGTGTGTGTGTGTGTGTGTGTGTGTGTGTGTGTGTGTGTGTGTGTGTGTGTGTGCGTGTGAATGTGTGTATGCATTAATTCTCAGTACATGTGTGTGTGTGTATCAAACTGACAGATTGACAGAAACACAGCACACATTGAACGCAGGGGGACGTAAAGAAGTTGCCATCCCCGCAGAAAAAAAGGAAGAAAAAAAGATAACCGGCCTCTTGTCAAATTGTCGCTTATTTAAAAGTGTTTTTATCTGGTCTTTTTGTTTGCAAAATCATCATTCATTTAACCCACACTGGAAAACACATGCGTGGAGTTCACACACATTTTCACAGAATGGCCAGCCTCAATTTAAATAAACAGTTTCACCACAGAATATACTGCGGTTTATTTATTCAGGGGTGTCAAATTGCACACGCCAACGCGCACATACATACAAGCACACATGCAGGTCTCAGCTGTCATGTTTCTGGAGTGTCGGGTTGTGAAGAGCAGAGGTAGCCGCCTCACCTCTGACCTTTCTGCGGTCCCTCGAGGTCATGAGGACTACAGACGCACAACATGTGTATCCGAGATTTGGGCATTCAGACGGAGGAAGGCAGAGATCAATTTAGGGGAGGGTTAGAGTGTGTTTTGAGCAGGTCAAAGATAAAAAAACAAAAACAGATAAAGATAAAAAGCAGATGTTTGCATACAGGAACAAAGTACAGGGTAAAGGATGTGGCTGGAGATTAGCAGAAGTTGAGATGGGTGTCATTTACACTGCAGAAGAGAGTCCGTGCACCTCTTTTCAGAGTAGATCAAATAAACCTTGGCCAAGCTGAGAGTAAAGGGATTAAAAGAAATCCATTCAATCGAAAATTCTGATGCACTGAGTGAAAAAAGTTTAAAGATAAACCAATATGTAACTCATACAAGAGGCATAGATTTGGTTTCATTGATCCACAGATTTGACTCGAGGGATGAAATTTAGAAATTGCGACCTTGCACAACGTAGCCTAATATGTTAAATAATCATATTCTCGCATTCTCTGGACTTTGTTGACATAGTTTAGCTGGCGGCAAGTGCATGTGAGTCCCAATATGTGTGCTGCACTTGCTAGCTAAACCCTGCCGCTTTACGGTGGTTACTTCTAATAACTCCTTCCGGACCCAAGGCCTTGGCCTCCCCCAGAACACTGTTAGCTCTGTGAGCACTGTTAGGGCTATTAGCACCGTTAGCTGCTAGCCCCAAGCTCAGCCATTGCAATGTTTAGGCAATCCCTGAATCATATTTGTGCTCTAAATTTCAAATTTTGCAGCACTCAACACAAGGCAAGTAATGCTAGCATTAGCATTGCATGGACTCGAATGCAAGAATTGAACACAGAGCAGGTAGAATGCAAAGTCTTTACTAAATAGCAATGGTTCAGTCCAGAAACAGGCAAAGGTATCAACAAAAAGAGGCTAAGATCTAAGTGAAAGTATCGAAGATTGGTCTGAAGAACTCCAGAAAAATCACTAGGAACAAAAAGACTGAAACAGAGAAGAAGAACCTGTACAGACAAAGAGGAGCATGCAGACTAAACCCTCAATGAGGAGGGTGATCACCAGGGGCAGGTAACAGCAGGACTAATCAGAGGCAGCTGAAGACAATCACACAGTAGGAAACACACAAGGGCAAGATGTGAAGTACCTGAGACGAAGGTGAGTATAACTAAATAAAACTGGAAGTAATAACTGAAAACTGGAACAAGGAAATCACAATCTTATATCATGTGCTTGTTCATTTACAGGGACCTGCAGCCATACAGTATATTCAATACACACGATATTCAGAGATACATTTTTTTGAGATTTTAAAGACAAACAGTGTAGATCCAACTTTTATTCTTGTCTGGCATTCTATAATAAAGCATGCTATCATCATGGAAAGTGTGTTGGCACCTAATATACAGACAAATAAATAAATAAATAGTATCCCATATATTTGAGCCTGGTTACTGATTATTACCAGGAGACTGATTATTATCTTTTGTTTATCTGTGGGTGGTTAGAGGCAAGAAGTCCCACATCAGACATTTGGTTTGATTTGATGAATTTTGAGCTACAGACTAGTCAGGAGAAGTATATAGTGCCAGCACATTATTTAGAAAAGATGCATAATTCAAGAAGTTGTTTAGGCAACGTTGTTATGGTTTCGTTTTACTTTTTGTTTTAACGAAATAGGACTTGACAGAGATGGAAGTAAGCAGTGAAACAACATCAAAACCGAATGTAAAGTGGACACATGTTTGGCGGAGTTCAGGGCATGGTTTATGTGTTTTCATTTACAGGAGAGGCCGAGGAAGGGAGGGAGGAGGGGAGAAGTGGAGCGAGGAGACATGAACTATAAACAAGAAAAATTGGACCCATCATCGAGGGCAGCTGATATCCCCCCCCCCCCCCCTGCCCCCTCTGCAGCCCCGCCTCCTCCCTGCTTTGAGCCCCCAGACATTCACTGAAGGACTAAACAGGAATCCCCCATAGCCCCACGACAGACTGACTGACTCTGCATGCTCTCGATCACACACACACACACGCACACACTTGAATGCACACATGCATTTACACACAGGCTTACCGACAGCACAGAAATAACCCCGGTCTGGGGGTATTACCGCGCTATTAGCTAAGAACATCACCTCACATCACACTGCAGCACTATATGGCTCTGCTACATGCAGTCATTATAAAACAGCAAAAGAGCTTTTTGCTCTCAGTTTTAATTTCTCTTTCACTCTCTCACACAGATATTTACCTAAATACCTAAAACCATACGCTAACACACTCTCTGCTTCCTGAAAGCACCTTTTTTTTCTCAGTGATTCACAGGTGTGACAGACAAAAGCAGATGAGAGGAAAGGTCAGGAGTTCCTCAGCCTCTTAGTTCCTGACAGTGCATCACCTCCCCCAGCATCGCCCAGTGATGAGCATTTTTTGGGTTCCCCTCAGCGTTCAGTGAAGCGCCACAGCAACAAGGGGGAGGAAGAGGAGGGGGGGCTTTCTTCCACCCTTTCCCCTAAACATTTGCATGGCACTCACTGTTTGGGTTTTCCCTCAAACAAACACAATACCACTCACTCTCACACACACAAGGGGAGATGAATGGTCCTCTCAAGGCTTAAGGCTGGAGTGATACGTCTTCATTGTCAAAGTCCTGAGTGTCTTCACGGACGCTGCTCAGGGGGAGATAGCCGAGGTTGTTTAGGGAAAACACCTGCAGGAAGTTCCTGAGTATATTTTATGATTCAGGATTTAACATGAAGATTACAAGAATGAACCGAAGCTCCTAAATTAACCCCATCATGATTCACAACTAAGACCCAATGCTGTTTCCCTGAGAATGTGCAATCGTAATCTGTGTTCTTACAGTAATTGGATAATCTCTACAGATTTTATGGGACCCCAATATCTACTGAATTTAATCTGAATATCTGCTGAATATCTTCTGCCAGTTTTTGAACATCGTGATAAGTCATTTCATGCCTCCGTAACGAGCTGAAGTGTCCTTATCTGATGATGATTCAGAGGTTTCGATCAGCACACACTTACTCAAGCATGAAAGAGCTTTTCATGAAGCAGTTTTATGTCAGCGGCAATTAAACAATACTGTGTTCAGGAGATATTGAGTGGCGCTTTAACAAAAGACTGGATGGCATCATCAAAGACGCTTAGAAGAAAAAGAAAACTTTCAAATTGAAAGCAGTGGTTTGACATTTTAGGAAAAAGGTTTTAGTCACCTTCTTAGAGACATGAGAAGATCAATATCAGTCTCCTACATATCTGTAGGCAGCAACATTAGCTTAGCTTAGCATAAAGACTTGAAACAGCTAGCCTGGCTTTGTCCAAATAATTTGTCACAGAATTCACCTACATGGACTTCTAAAACTCCCTGATTACCACATTCTTTTTTGTGAAAAAACTGAAGCGTAAAAAGGACAGTTGTGCTGGTTTACGTTGGATTAAGGCCTTTATGCTAAGCTAAGCTAACCCACGCTACTTTCATATTCATCATATGGACATAAAAATGGAATCAATCTTCTTGTCATGACAAGAAAGTAAATATAAGACCCAAAGTGTTGAGCTATTCCTTTTTCTGTCCCACACCACAGTAACATTTTAGATTAAATAAGGCTGACGTGTAGTTCGGCACGCGGCAGCGGGAAAATCTGCTTCGTCACGATGGCTGCTCAGGACACACGATCCTCCGCACCGCGGCGTGAACCCTGCCAGTTTTTCTGTATCAGGTCAAGCTCGCCGCCAGGAATGCCGTCTATTTCAAGTCGACCTGCCGTGACAGCGAGTTTTAAACCCGGGGGGGGGGGGTAGGCGATTAGGGCTGCCACAGCGGAGGAGGAAGAGGAGGGTGAGGAAGAGGAGTGTGGGGTTTCCTGGGAAGCTCCCAGTCAGACATCTGCTGCCATCACTCCATCTCACTGTCTATCTGCTATTTCGCCCTCTCTCCGTCTCGGCGATGGCTCTTTGTGGCCGAGCTGCAGCGATGCTCCACTGAATAATTCAAAGAGTCAGCAGGGACAGACAGTGGATTAAGTCCCCGTAGAGGAGGAGGAGGAGGAGGAGGGATGAAGAGGGAGGACAGAGGGGATTTTGCCATAAGGAGCCGAGGGGAATTTTCATTGAGGGGGGGGGGGAGAAGGGGCCAGCATGAGAAGTGAAAGGACAAATTGAGAGGCGAGGAAAGAGGAGAGGGTGAGCGAGCGGGCAGCGCGTCACATGACCATCGGGAGATCCCTGAGCCGAGCTGGTCACCTGACTGACTGGAATTGCACCCTGCTGCCTGAGAAACGATTCCCAGAAGTTACGTCTGTGTGTGTGTGTGTGTGTGTGTGTGTGTGTGTGTGTGTGTGTGTGTGTGTGTGTGTGTGTGTGTGTGTGTGTGTGTGTCTGTGTGTGTGTGTGTGAAGGAACGCCTCCTGTCCTTGTCCTGAAAGATTATAAAGCAGCTGAGTGGTTTATGTGACATTATCACATCTTGGTAGAGGTCAGATCATTTATAGGTTAAAAATAATTCAATCACACTATTTATATTAGATGATTATTATTTATAGAGGATTTTGCTGAAACAAAGCTGCGTGTTCAAACGTCAAAAAGGTGAAGGTTAGTGTGACTAATCAGAGTAATTCTCTTTTCTTCTTCTTCTTCTTCTGCTGCTGCTGCTGCTGCTGCTGGACTTTTGGGCCAGCTGTCTGACGCCCACTCAATCGCATACAAATGCACAATGTCTCACAGCAAAACGTCATTTACAGTTCAGTGAGCTTCAGAAGTTCAGAAAGTTGGGGAGATTTCATCAGTCATCTTTCTACCAAGAGCAGGTTCTAATTTCTTGCTTATTCAGCAATTTTAATATTTATATTATGATTATATAATATGTTTTATGTTGGATTATCGATGAACAGAATATGCAACAACCAGACATTTTGAAGCCGGTAACAGTTTTAATTCGATGTTTAAAGCTTGCAAAAGGATCTATAGTGCCATTGATTGTGGCGGACTCCGCAACTTCAAACAAAAACTACTATATAGAGAGATAATTAGTGAATTTAAATACATTGAATGGCTTCTGCCGACCATAAATTGTATCAAAAATGAATAAAGAAAACGTTAAAAGGTTTCGTCTAAATTCTGTTTCCACATTTAAGAGTGACTTAATGCTCAAGAAATGCATTTTCAAGATATTGAAACTACATGGAAATGACGTAATTGCCATTTTTGAATGGTAATTAAATACCTTGATGAATAAAATAAAACACAGTTCCATTATCTTAACCCGTAGAGATTTTTCCTTTGAAGTAGATCGGTGAGTAAGACGTTAGTAACACGGGGTTTGAAAGTTAAACAGAGGTGAACTTTACTCATCATGCTTCATGGGAAAGTTGGTGATCTGCCACGAGTCTTGCGCATACCCAGCCGACACAGTTAACACTAAGGCTGGTCGAGCAGCATCCAAGGCCCCTGTGCATTCTGGGAGTGTGACTAAATAAGCACATTGCAGCCACAACTGCACAGTTCCGTTGATGGATTTTATGGCATTTCTCCGTGCGCGGGTGAAGAATGCACTCGGCATGAAAACGACGTTAAATACTTTCCATGCGCACGCGTTCGGTTTGTGTTCCCTGGAGGACGTCCGCGCGTTAGATTATACGTCGCTGCTGGGAATCTGGTGTTTGCTTTAGTTCCGGATGGTTTGCGCTCTCTGGGGTTTGTGGGTCGGTGTTTTCAGGCCAGTAGAGTACCACAAACGTGACCATGCAGGACTTCTGTGTTTTTAAAAGGAAGATACATGCAGCTGTTGAGGCTCTCATCTCCAAAATGTTTTCTGTGTAGAAGAGTGAGAATCGATGAAACACGACCCCCTGGTTCCATGTAAATGGAAGGTGAGGTTGATATGTTGGATTTCTTTGAAGCTCGCAGAAATACACGCAACCAGTGTCGGTTTCAGAGCGCCCACTCTGGTTTCAGAGCATCAATAATGAAGAGTCACTCAGCAGATGTAGACCTCTAAACACTGAACTGCTGCTGTGAACAAATGTGGACTTACATCACTACAATGAGCACAAAAAGAAATAAAAACAGTCATATATGAACACCATTAATCAGACATATGGCAGCGATTTGCAGTGTATTTCAGTTTTATACCTGCTCCTCTGTCTCCGTCTCCATCGTCCTTCCTCTCTATCCCTCTTTTCTCTCTAACCTAATTGAGCTCCACCTCTCCTATGTAACCCAATGCTTCTCCCACAGCACTGAAGTGTCGTTTGGGCCGCGGCTTAAGTACTAACTCGTACGGATCAGCAGAAAACCCAGATTAGACCGATGAATAATTCATCTTATTGCCTTAAATGCAGTTTGTGGTAAAAGATAGTTATACATCCTATTAGACTCCTGACCCTGTTCATTTCACTGCGGTGACCAACATGTTCACTGCAAAGCTGATTATTACTTCTTCCTTTTTCCTTTCTAATCTTTTCTCTCCATCTCTCGCTCTTCCCTTTTGGAGGGAGGTTACGCCTCTTCATTAATCCTCCCAGGACTCAAGGACAAGTGGGCGCATCTGCAGCTCTTTACATGCATGTGTGTGTGAGTGTGTGTGTGTGTGTTTTATATCCATAACATTGACTGTGTTGTAAAAAAAAAAATGGAAGGGAATTGTATTAAGTTTGGCAGAGTAGATTCTCTCAAGACAAATGTAACGATTTTTCTGCTCGCCTCCTCAGATCCATTTGTATAATAATGGATGTCAACATATTAAAGGGAATCAAGGTGGGGTTGGTGTTAGCCATCATCATCAATTATTGATCTTTAATAATTCAACCGACACAGTACAGAAGCTGTTAGTGAATCTTGCATTGAAGGGTGAGCTTTAGAGAACTTCACTTCTCAGTCATGCCACCTTTTCTCTGGTCACTGATATGAACCAAAAGGACGGAAAACCCACCAACATTCAACCCTTTAGCGGCAAGACCTCATTAGGGCAACATCAGCAGAGATAAGCTGCTTCACCTTTACTCTTACACTAATTACTCTGACTCGGACCAGTGGGCAGGTGGAGGGAAGAAGAGCGATTCCAGTCAGGGATCTGTAAGTCAGCATGACGCTGGGGTTTGGAGAGGAGAGAGCAGATCAAAGTCTTTTTCACGCTGCTGTGCTGCTTTAACTTGTTGTACTCTGTCAAACACCACCGATACATAAATACCTTTGGTGGCGAAGATTAGCAAGCAGCGTCATTGACAGTCGCCTGATACATGACGTGCTGATGGTTTAATTCCAAATGCAGTGCAGAGGGGGTGTTCATACATGGTGTGAAATGATTTTTTTTGTAAACGGGCTTGATTTGGCGGCTGGCTAGCTTGCTCCCCCAAGCAAGTCACTCCTTCTGTCTTGTCTCTGATTTATCAGGCACAGTTTGCTGACATGATTATAGTAACAGTTATTTTAATTTTATTTTTCTCATAGTTGATGTAGTTTGCTTTGAAAATTCGTTTTACATGATTAGTTGTCACACAATTAAGATAATGAAGGCACAAGGATTTTCTCATTGGCAAGTAAGAAAAAGATAATTAAAACGACTAAAGTTCCAAACACTGACTTTAAAAAAATATACAAAAGAAAAAAAAAAAACAAGATACATAACTCAGGTGGTTGTAATGTGGGACAAATCATGCAGACATTAACCTCTGTGCTTACCATCATTACTCCTAATAAAGCGGAAAATTTTGCGGTGGAGGTATAAGTACTAACCACATCAGATGCAAGTGCCCAGAATACTATTTGGCAAAAAAACACAGGCATATGAATCACTGGCAACTGTAAGGTCATTGGTAATTTTCACCAGTGCCGCTCTGTGTTATGATTCACTCTAAATCCTGACTGAAAATCCTCAAATAAACTATTGTTATGCATAAAGTCACAGAGCTGATTTGCTACTGCTTTCTCAAGGATCTTGGAGAGGAACGGAAGGTTAGATATAGGTCTATAGTTAGCCAACACCTCTGGATCTAGAGTAGGTTTCTTAAGAAGAGGTTTAATTACAGCTAGTTTGAAGGCCTGTGGTACATGGCCCGTCAGTAAAGACAGATTGATAATTTCTAATAAGGAGTTGCTAATTAAAGGTAAAACTTCCTTAAGCAGCCTAGTCGGAATCGGGTCTAAGAGACAGGTGGAAGGTTTAGACTTAGAAATAGTTAAAGTCAATTGTTGAAGGTCGATGGGAGAAAAGCCATCTAAATATATTTCAGGTTCTACAGCTATGGATCGATCGGGTACTGGTTGAGGGGCAGTAGATTATACATTTTTTCTAATAGTTAGAATCTTATCATTAAAGAAGTTCATGAAGTCACTACTACTGAGGTTTATAGGAATACACGGCTCAACAGAGCTGTGACTCTCTGTCAGCCTGGCTACAGTGCTGAAGAGAACCCTAGGGCTGTTCTTATTTTTCTCTATTAATGCTGAATAATAGGCTGCTCTAGCATTACGGAGTGCCTTCTTATATTTTTAAGACTGTCTCGCCAGACTAACCGCTTCATCCACATTGGTGGAACGCCATATCCTTTCAAGTTTTCGCGATATTTGCTTTAAATCGCGGGGTTTGAGGATTATACCATGGAGCAAACTCTCCTTTCTTTTTATTAGCTTCTTTTTAGAGGAGCTAGTAGAGTTCATGAAAGTCATTCACAGGAGCATGGAAATTAGCTTCTAAACAGCACGGTTAAAATTGAGTGAGGGGAAGATTGAATTGGCAAATATCGTTGAGTATTGACACATTTTCACATGACCTGAGCTACAAAGTGACTTTGGCTTCCATGGTGGCAGTCAGCACTTCTGATCTTTTGAATCCAGTGATCCCAGTTCGTCTCGTGAAGCTTGTCATTAAGGA